>NC_053024.1:174369083-174480145 GCF_003073215.2 Triticum urartu | reverse complement strand
GATGCCCCGAAAGGCATCCCCTCTTTCGTCTTCGTTCATCGGTAACTTTACTTGAAGCTATATTTGTATTTACCAAATGATATGTGTTTTGCTTGGAGCGTCAATTTATTTTGTTAGGACTTGCTTGCTGTTTGAATAAAATACCAAAATCTGAAATTCTTTAATGTTAGAGAGTCTTCATATAGTTGCATAATTATTCGACTACTCATTGATCTTCACTTATATCTTTTTAGAGCACGGCGGTGGTTTTATTTTGAAGAAATAGATGAACTCTCATGCTTCACTTATATCATTTTGAGAGTCTCCAAACAGCATGGTAATTTTCTTTGGTTATGAATTTAGTCCTAATATGATGGGCATCCAAGAGGGATATAATAAAAACTTTCATATAAAGTGCATTGAATACGAAGAGAGGTTTGATACTTGATAATTATTTTGAGATATGGAGATGGTGATATTAGAGTCATGCTAGTTGAGTAGTTGTGAATTTGAGAAATACTTGTGTTGAAGTTTGTGATTCCCGTAGCATGCACGTATGGTGAACCGTTATGTGACGAAGTCGGAGCATGATTTATTTATTGATTGTCTTCCTTATGAGTGGCGGTCGGGGACGAGCGATGGTTTTTTCCTACCAACCTATCCCCCCTAGGAGCATGCGTGTAGTACTTTGTTTCGATAACTAATAGATTTTTGCAATAAGCATGTGAGTTCTTTATGATTAATGTTGAGTCCATGGATTATACGCACTCTCGCCCTTCCACCATTGCTAGCCTCTCTAATACCGCGCAACTTTCGCCGGTACCATAAACCCACCATATATTTTCCTCAAAACAGCCACCATACCTACCTATTATGGCATTTCCATAGCCATTCTGAGATATATTGCCATGCAACTTTCCACCGTTCCGTTTATTATGACACGTTTCATCATTTCCATATTTCTTTGCATGATCATGTAGTTGACATTGTATTTGTGGCAAAGCCACCATTCATAATTCTTTCATACATGTCACTCATGAGTCATTGCACATCCCGGTACACCGCCGGAGGCATTCATATAGAGTCATACTTTGTTCTAGTATCGAGTTGTAATCATTGAGTTGTAAATAAATAGAAGTGTGATGTTCATCATTAATAGAGCATTGTCCCAAAAAAGGAAAGGAAAAAAAGGCCAAACAAAAAAGGCAAAAAAGGAAAGGCCAAATAAAAAAAAGGGACAATGCTACTATCCTATTTTTCCACACTTGTGCTTCAAAGTAGCACCATGATCTTCATGATAGAGAGTCTCTTGTTTTGTTACTTTCATATACTAGTGGGAAATTTTCATTATAGAACTTGGCTTGTATATTCCAACAATGGGCCTACTCAAGTGCCCTAGGTCTTCATGAGCAAGCAAGTTGGATGCACACCCACTTAGTTTCTTTTGTTGAGCTTTCATACATTTATAGCTCTAGTGCATCCGTTGCATGGCAATGCCTACTCACTCACATTGATATCTATTGATGGGCATCTCCATAGCCCGTTGATACGCCTAGTCGATGTGAGACTATCTTCTCCTTTTTGTCTTCTCCACAACCACCATTCTATTCCACCTATAGTGCTATGTCCATGGCTCACGCTCATGTATTGCGTGAAGATTGAAAAAGTTTGAGAACATCAAAAGTATGAAACAATTGCTTGGCTTGTCATTGGGGTTGTGCATGATATAAATATGTTGTGTGGTGAAGATGGAGCATAGCCAGGCTATATGATTTTGTAGGGATAGCTTTCTTTGGCCATGTTATTTTGAGAAGACATAATTGCTTAGTTAGTATGCTTGAAGTATTATTATTTTTCTGTCAATAATAAACTTTTGTCTTGAATCTTATGGATCTGAATATTCTTGCCATAATAAAGAGAATTACATGGATAAATATGTTAGGTAGCTTTCCACATCAAAAATTCTGTTTTTATCATTTACCTACTCGAGGACGAGCAGGAATTAAGCTTGGGGATGCTGATACGTCTCCAACGTATCTATAATTTCTGATTGTTCCATGCTATTATATTATCTGTTTTGGATGTTTATGGGCTTTATTATACACTTTTATATTATTTTTGGGACTAACCTATTAACCCAGAGCCCAGTGCCAATTTCTATTTTTTCCTTGTTTTAGAGTATCGCAGAAAAGGAAAATCAAACGGAGTCCAATTGCCGTGAAACTTCACGGAACTTATTTTTGGACCAGAAGAAGCCCACGGAGTATCGCAGTTGGACCAAGAGAGTCCCGGGCTGCCCATGAGGGTGGGGGGCGCGCCCACCCCCTGGGCACGCCCCCTGCCTTGTGGACAGCCCGAAGATGCACCGACGTACTTCTTCCTCCCATATATACCCATATACCCTAAAAACTTCGAGCAGCATAATAGACCGGGAGTTCCGCCGCCAGAAGCCTCCGTAGCCACCGAAAACCAATCTAGACCCGTTCTGGCACCCTGCCGGAGGGGGAATCCCTCTCCGGTGGCCATCTTCATCATCTCGGTGCTCTCCATGACAAGGAGGGAGTAGTTCTCCCTCGGGGTTGAGGGTATGTACCAGTAGCTATGTGTTTGATCTCTCTCTCTCTCTCATGTTCTTGAGGTGGTACAATCTTGATGTATCGCGAGCTTTGCTATTATAGTTGGATCTTATGATGTTTCTCCCCCTCTACTCTCTTGTAATGGATTGAGTTTTCCCTTTGAAGTTATTTTATCGGATTGAGTCTTTAAGGATTTGACAACACTTGATGTATGTCTTGCGTGGGATACCTGTGGTGACAATGGGGTATTCTATGATCCACTTGATGTATGCTTTGGTGATCAACTTGCGGGTTCCGTGACCATGGGAATCTATGCATAGGGGTTGGCACACGTTTTCGTCTTGACTCTCCGGTAGAATCTTTGGGGCACTCTTTGAAGTACTTTGTGTTGGTTTGAATAGATGAATCTGCGATTGTGTGATGCATATCGTATAATCATACCCACGGATACTTGAGGTGAAATTGGAGTATCTAGGTGACATTATGGTTTTGATTGATTTGTGTCTTAAGGTGTTATTCTAGTACGAACTCTAGGGCTGTTTGTGACACTTATAGGAATAGCCCAACGGATTGATTGGAAAGAATAACTTTGAGGTGGTTTCGTACCCTACCATAATCTTTTCGTTTGTTCTCCGCTATTAGTGGCTTTGTAGTGACTCTTTGTTGCATGTTGAGGGCTAGTTATGTGATCAATTATGTTATTATTGTTGAGAGGACTTGCACTAGTGAAAGTATGCACCCTAGGCCTTGTTTCAACGCATTGCAATACCGTTTGTGCTCACTTTTATCATTAGTTACCTTGCTGTTTTTATATTTTCAGATTACAAAAACCTTTATCTACTATCCATATACCACTTGTATCACCATCTCTTCGCCGAACTAGTGCACCTATACAATTTACCATTGTATTGGGTGTGTTGGGGACACAAGAGACTCTTTGTTATTTGGTTGCAGGGTTGCTTGAGAGAGACCATCCTCATCCTACGCCTCCTACGGATTGATAAACCTTAGGTCATCCACTTGAGGGAAATTTGCTACTGTCCTACAAACCTCTGCACTTGGAGGCCCAACAACGTCTACAAGAAGAAGGTTGTGTAGTAGACATCACAAGGCGGGTTCCTCCTCCGAACACTTCAAAGTAGTCATCAAACACATAAAACGTGTCCAGCTCTGCAAGACAGGCACCACACATCGGCGCGAAGTGTATAATATTTCACAAGTCCCATCTACTGACAACTTTTTTGTAGCGAGACGTTACGTCCCTGCTCGGTCATTATTTCGAACCGTTTTAGCTTCCCGCTCCATATTTCAATGTGCGGTTTTCATTGGCACGTCTTATCGAAGCAGAGATCGTGTCCCCTTATCGCGGGATTCTCATCAATACGGGCGTGGGTAATCCAACCGCGCCGTCCGCACGACCCTTGGGGAATAGGCGAGTTTTAAGGTGAGTGGGGAGGCACTTGATATTCGATGCCTTTATAAGAGGATAAAGATCAATTCTTTCACCCACGCCTTCTTCCTATCCGCCCATCCGTTCTCGAGCTCCAGCGCCCAAGCTTCCATCCTTTCCGCCTCCAGAAAGCACTCTGACCATGTCCGAATCTGGAATGCAGGGCAAGTGGATGGCCTCCTCCATCACGGAGGGGAACATCACGGAGCTCCGGGAAGCGGGGTACTTGGCCCAAGCAATCACCCACCGGCTTCCGGCCAAGGGGCAGATCGTCCCCACCTCGGAGCCCAACAAGAGGGTGGTATTCATCCCCCACTTCATCCGCGGGTTAGGATTTCCCGTCCACTCCTTCGTCCGTGGACTCATGTTCTACTACGGGCTAGATTTCCACGATCTAGTCCCGAATTATTTCCTCAACATCTCGGCATTCATTGTCGTGTGCAAGGCCTTCCTCCGCATCCCACCCCACTTTGGATTATGGCTGAAGATCTTCAATGTGAAGCCGAAAGTGGTGGATGGTCAACATGCGGAGTGCGGAGGTGCCATGGTGAACAAACTATCCAATGTCACATGGCCCACTGGCACCTTTGTGGAAACCGTCAAGGGGTGGCAGAAGCAGTGGTTCTATGTCACCGAGCCCCATGACACCACCTGGGCCGCGGTTCCCGAATTCAAGTCCAGGCCCCCAATGCGGCTTACCTCCTGGCTAAAAAGGGCTTGGACTGGTCGTCATCAGACGAGATGTCGGAGCTGCAGGTGTGCGTCAAGAGCATGGTGGACAAGAACATCAAGCTCGTCAATGTGATCCAGGTGATGCTTTTTCGCCAGATCCTTCCCTGCCAAAGCCGGACTTGCCATCTGTGGGAGTTCGATCCGGCCAAGCACCAGACCTTGCGACAGTTCTTCGGCTCCACGCATGAAGATATCTGGAAGGTGCTTTTCAAGGCCAATCAGACATGGCCGCAGACGTCCGAGGACCGCGGATATGACCTGACCCATCTAGCTAGTCCGGTAAGTTCTTCATACTTCAAGGTGTATATCTTCCCGTGCATTCAAGGAAGATGTCTAAGTTTCTCCATTTGTCTTTTTAGAGCTAGATAAAGAAGGCGGAGCAGATCCAGTGTCCGGCTCCGCTGCCTGAAAACCCAGCTATCCCGCTCCTGATAAAGATGCTGGTTCCGGCGCCCTACCAGGCGCCGGAGAAGAAGGCCAAAATGAAAGGCTAGGAGACAAGAAGCGGCCTCCCCGTAAAGGCACTTCAGACGCAGCATCCGAAGACGTCGAAACCCACTCATCCCCCGCCGAGAACGACGAGGAGGAGGAAAGCAATTCCCCCCCGAGGGGCAAGGAGGAAAAGGGAGGCCTCCACGGATCTAGAGGCAGAGGCGGAGGCGTCCAAGAAAGGGAGAGTCTCCGTTGCGGATGATTCCGAACCGGACACCGACAACAGCCCTGAGTGGCGTCCCAGGAAGAAGCCCCTGGCCGGATCATAAGTACTCAAAGGCACTTATATATATATCCAGCTCCTTTACTTTGTGGTTTTAATATGTTGAATCATGCGCTGCAGTCCGGCTCTCGCCCACCTCTAGCGATCCTCATCTTCGAGGAATTTGCTGGATCCAAAGGTGATGGACAGCGGGTCGCTTCCGCCGGCCTCCTCCCCCAAGTCTATGGACGACACCGAACCGTTGTACCAAAGGACCCTCCCAGGCCAGGGAGAGGTACAGGAGGCCGCTGAGGTGGTGCCTGAGGGTGATACCTCGGCCGCCGGACACATGGGGGAGCAGACCCCCCTGGAGACTGGCGACGGGGGCCATACCCAATTTGGCCCCCAGCCGAATACTATTCCGGAGGCCCGTATGGCTCCGGAATCAGGTAAGCAGCCTCCTTCAAAAGAAGGAGGTGCACCTATTCCGCCGGTGACCTCTGTCCATCCGGAGGCACCGGATACTCCACTGGAAGCGCTCCAAGGTGCTTCCATTATAGAAGAACACCGTATCCTTATGGATACGGTGGTTGAGAGGGTTCAGTCTGCTAAGAGCAGACTGACCGAAGCCTGCGCCAGCCTTCTAATAGCTTTGAGGTACGTGACGCAATTATGCAAAAGAACGCCGTAGTACAGACAGTAGCCCCTGAGACTCTGTCCGGTGTTCGAAAAGAGAGGCCGGACAGAGGATTGAATTATTTTCGCAGGAGACTAATCATATATGTCTATGCGAATAAGTAGGCGTCGATGCTGGCTGCGACCTCCCATTCTGCCGAAGTAGCCAAACTAAATCAAAGGCTGGAGCAAGCCGATGAAGAGCTCGGCCGTGTCAAAAAACAGCTTGAGGACAAGCAAGGTATGCAATGGCCTATTCAGATCTTTAAAATGATAAGAATTGTTTGTGTTGATCACGTTAATATGATGCTTCATAGGAGCTGCGGCCGAGGTGGAGTCTCTCCAGAAGGCTCTGAGCGAGGCCCAAAAGAAGGCGGAGAAGGAACAAGCTGCCCGCAAGAAACACGAGTCAAGGGTCGGGGAGGTTCAGCAGGAGCTCGAGGACGCCGTAAAGAAGTGTGAGTCCTTGGAGCGCAAGATTGCGGACAAGAGTCCGAACTTGCTAAGGCCCGCCAAAGCGCACAAGAGGCCCGGGTTGAAGCCCAGGGAGCCTTCCAGGAAGTCCAGGAGGCCAAGCAAATTGCGGCGGGTAAGACCTTTATTATGCAGAGCAAATTTGTGAAGAAAAGGTACCTCTTACTGACCTGGATTTGGAGTTCTCTAGGAGCGTTTGCGGATCTGCCTCGCTGTGTAGCTAATGATGCAGAGTTATTCCGAGCCAAGGAGGGGAGCTCATCGGAGAAGCTGTTCTGGTCGTAATACCTTACACCACAGCATCCGGTGGCCCTCAGTGATCAGCTGAAATAGCTGTCCGAACTGCATAGGGTGGCCGGATTGGTCATGAAGGATTTAATAATCCGTCTATGGCCTGCCAAAGCTGTACGCAGCAGCCACTTCAGGCTCGTGAAGCGGCTGGTCAATGCCTACCCTCGGCTTGATGTCATAAAGCGATTGTTCTGCATCGAAGGTGCACGGATGGCCTTCACCCGCGTCAAGGTGCAGTGGGCGAAGATGAACGCCGTCAAGCTTGCGACCGAGGGGCCGCTTGAGGGCAAAGAGCACCGCACGCCCGAGCGCTATTTTGATGACGTCCTGGAAGGATCCCGCATTGTAGCGGGCCAGTGTGCGGAGGACATTATCTTTGAATGAATGTATTTGTGTTTATCCAATCATGTATAATGGAACAAAGCCTATATGTAATATATTGCTTATTGTTTTTCGAAAATATTTCCTCCTGTGCGGCCATTTATTTAAATCTGAGAGTTGGCCAGTCGTCGGCTTCGAACCCCACATAGATCGTACGGAGGTGTTCGGATTGGAACCTAAACACACTTGACCCAAGAGTTTGGTCCTTGAAGGAGGTGTTTAGTGCACCGCACTAGGCAATCAGACTATGTTGCTTTATCACCCTCACTTAGCCATAGGAGTTTGATAAATAGGAGAATAGGCGCAGCCCCTAGTTTGTTTATCCGGACTAGGGGCTGTAAACACCTAATCGGGTGGAAGTCGACCCGCCGCGTAATGCGGAAAAATCGCAAGAGATTTTAGCCACTGAATAGCTGACCATCTCTCGCCATATTCACCCTGGGCACTTTTTCCCGAACCCGAAAAACCCGAAACCCGAACCCATATAACCCGAACCCAAAACCCGAACACATTTCTCGGGTGGCCGGTACGAAAACCTGAAATTATTTTGGGAAATTCGGGTATTTTGTCCCGGTACCCGAACATGCCCAAGCCCGAATAGCAAAGACAAAAGTTCGGGCCTATGTACTCGGTAACCCATTTAGCTTGGCCCAGTTTCGGCCTTCCTCCATAGTCCATACACACCGTCACGGCGACGCCAACTGCTCCCCGCATTCCCCACTCACCCTTCCCCGATTCCTACCCTAGCCGCCACACTCGCCTGCAGCCCTGCCAGTTGCCTGACTGCTCCTGCTCGTCAAAGTCGCCCGTCGGCGCCGCAAGCCCGCCAGTCCCACCATCACCACCGGTCTCAATCACCGCTCGGCCGTCCCACCGTTTGCCATCTCGCTGCCTTGTTGTCCGCCGTCCCTCCATCCCATTCCGTCGTCCCGCCACCCGTAGTTCCTTCCCGCCATCCGGACTCCCGGCCGCTGGCCCATGTCCCCGTCCTTGGTGTTGCATCGTCAGCGCGATGACTCGAAGCAACGAACGATCTTGACAAGTGTCATTTGTCATGCTGAGTTATCCTGCTAAAAATTGACATTTTCCATGCTGAAGTATCATGCTAAAAACTACTCAGATGTACTCTGTATTTGGGAAGTGTGTGGCTCTGTAGCAGCTTGAGGCAAGTAACAGTCATACTGATGCAAAGGCCATTGTTTCTATCTAACTTAGGTGAGTAACAGCCGTACTGATGCAAATGCCACTATGGAAAATAATCACATCAGTAAGTACCTTTGTTCACAGTTTGGGAAATTTGGGATTACCCGAACCCGAACCCGAAAATTCGGGTACCTGATATTTCGGGTTTTAGTTTTTTTAGAGATATTTCGGGAGTTGTTTCTGAAAACCCGAATTTCAAAAAACCCGAATTACCCAGCCCGAAAGTTCGGGTAAACCCGAATGCCTGGGGTGACGCCATATGATGACAGTTAGTTTTCGGCTTTCTCTACCGAGGTATTTATCCGGATGAACCAGAAACATAATCGCAGTAGTTCTCCCTTTACTACCCTCGCCGATAAAACGGAACGTAAGGTAGCAAGCACAGGAGCCGGGCAACCCAACTATGGACCAAAGACATGATTTGGAGCCGATGCGTATAATGCAATATTCGGGGCACCGAATTGTACTGTAAAAAGTGTTCGGACTTGTTGGCAACTTATGGAGCGCAAAAGAGCCCTTGGCGGGTTAAGTCGTACCAAAGTGTACGGGTGCAAAAAAAGTTTAAATAAAATGAAGGAGTAAGCCAGTGCCACATATGTTGGGCCGAAAACTGTTTCCATTATAATATGATTGATATGTCAAAGCGTATTTGTACAAATAATGCGATAAGCAACATGGCCATTTAACATGCCAAGAACAAGGGGAAGCTGCGTGCGGGTCCTTCAAATAGGCAAAGTGATCGTCAAAAAGATCATCTAGATGTTTCTGCCACATGTCTATGCTGCTTGCCTCCTTGGTGTGTTTATCCTTCGAAAGGATCGATGATGAGGCCGTCCTGAGGGGCTTGTGGAAAAGAAACCTGAAAAGGATAGAAGAAAAAAAGGGAAAGTATGAATACCCGGATAAGGTCGAGCCGTATTGTGGACCATTATCGAGTTATGCCTCCGTCTTTGCCCATGGTATTTTTAGTGTGTAGTTATGTATGCGTGGTACATACGCCGCAGTTTGGTCGGGACTGAGACGGAGGTCGAATTGCTAGTCCGACTCCTAACGAGTCGGACTGTCATGCTGCGGAGTAATCCGGACTCGTTTAATAGTGTGTGGGGACTTGGCCGTCGAATCGATGTTCTGCTTGATAAGGCCGCCCTGTACTTCCGCTGCCAGGGCCGTGGTGTGCTCCTCGGTACGGAAGGAGCGTTCCATGTTTCCGTTGACAGTTATGACACCGCGTGGCCCGGTCATCTTAAGTTTGAGATAGGCATAGTGTGGCACCGCATTGAAGCGAGCAAATGTAGTTCGTCCGAGCAGTGTGTGATAGTCACTGCGGAAGGGGACGATGTCGAAGATCAAGTCTTCGCTTAGGAAGTTGTTCGGTGATCTGAAGACAACTTCCAATGTGATTGAGCCCGTGCAACAAGCCTCTACACCCGGTATTACTCCTTTAAAGGTAGTTTGGTGGGCTTGATCCTCGATGGGTCGATGCCCATCTTGCGGACTGTGTCCTGATAGAGCAGGTTAAGGCTGCTGCCATCGTCCATGAGGACCCACGTGAGGTGGAATCCATAAATGATTGGGTCGAGGACCAGTGCGGCTGAGCCGCCGTGACGAATACTGGTCGGATGGTCCCTGCGATCGAAAGTGATCGGGCAAGATGACCATGGATTGAATTTCGGGATGACTGGCTCTATCGCATAGACGTCCCTAAGTGCGCGTTTGCGCTCCCTCTTGGGGATATGAGTAACGTATATCATGTTCACCGTTTTGACTTGGGGGGAGGGGGGATTTCTTCTGTCCCGCTGCGTTCGGTGGACGAGGCTCCTCATCATTGTCCTCACTTGGCGACCCCTTCTCTTTGTCCTCGGTATGTAACTTACCGGACTGCTTAAAGACCCAACAGCTTCTGTTGGTATGATTGGCAGGTTTATCGGGGGTGCCGTGGATCTGACATGGTCGATCGAGGATTCTGTCCAAGCTGGATGAGCCCGAATTGTTTCTTTTGAATGGCTTCTTCCGCTGACCGGGCTTGGAGCCGCTGAATCCGACGTTAACCGTCGTGTCATTGGTATTATCACCGTTGTTCCGACGCTTGTGCCTGTTGCGTCGGGGCTTACCGTTGCTATTTATGGCTTCAGAAGTGCCAGGTTCGCATGCATTATTGCTACTACGGGCTAGCCAACTATCTTCGCCCGCATAGAAGCGGGTCATAAGTGTCGTGAGGGCTGCCGTGGACTTCGGTTTTTCTTGGCCAAGGTGCCAGGTGAGCCATTCATCGCGAATGCTATGCTTAAAGGCCGCTAGGGCTTCGGCATCCGGACGGTTGATGATCTGGTTCTTTTTAATTAGAAACCTAGCCCAGAATTTCCTGGATGACTCTCCGGGCTGTTGAACTATGTGACTTAAGTCATCGGTGTCCGGAGGTCGGACGTATGTTCCCTGGAAGTTGTCGCGGAAGGCGTCTTCTAGGTCCTCCCAGCTGCCAATGGAGTTTTCTGGCAGGCTATTTAACCAGTGCTGAGCTGGTCCCTTTAGTTTTAGTGGGAGGTATTTGATGGCGTGAAGATCATCACCGCGGGCCATATGAATATGGAGGAGAAAGTCCTTAATCCATACCGCGGGATCTGTTGTTCCATCATATGATTCGATATTCACGGGTTTAAACCCTTCTAGGAATTCATGTTCCATTACTTCATCAGTGAAGCAGAGGGGGTGTGCGGTGCCTCTATAGCGGGCCACGTTGCGACGTAGCTCAGATGGAGTCCGTCTGCGGTTTTCGGCCCGGACGTGGTTATGGCCGTCGTGCCCAGCTAGATAGTCGTCCTTGCGCGTCAGAGCATGCCCCAGCGATCCGTAGATCGATCTGGTCTCCAAATCCTGCCGCAGGTTGTAAGTATATTTCCGAGCTGTTGTGTCTCTACCTTTACGGCGAGGTAGTCTGGGCTGGTATTCGGCTTGAGCTGCCGTTTTGTCACGGCCACGTGGTGGTCGGTCGGCTGCGTTACGCGGCGATGGTATGGGCACCAGCGCCTCATCGTCGAATTGCGGTAGTAGCTTACGCTTTAGGTAACTCTTCGTTGGGCGCTCGAGGCCGTATTCCTCGGCTGCCAGGAAATTAGTCCACTCGTCGTTGAGCAGATCTTGGTCAGCTTGGAGCTGTTGTTGCTTCTTTTTCAGGCTCCTTGCAGTTGCTATTAGCCTGCGCCTAAAGCGTTCCTGCTGAAGGGGTTCCTCAGGGATGATAAAGTCTTCGTCGCCGAGGCTCACCTCCTCCTCAGAGGGTGGAAGATAATTACTATCCTCTGAGTCTTTGTTTATATCCTGGTCATCAGGGCGAATTTGCCCATCTTCCCGATCGTCCTGTTCGGAGGTTGGCTCGACGGGGTCTTCTTGGTCTTCGGCGTCGTCCGGAGTGTTGTTCTCTCCGGTGCCAGTATTGCTGTCTTTTCCATGGCATGATTTAGAGCGGCGCCGCTGATGTCGACGCTTTGGTTGAGTCTCAGCAGGTATATCCTCAACTGGATTTTTCTCGTTATTGTCGTTACCCTCTTTGGGTGTATCCACCATATACACGTCATATGAAGAGGTGTCCGTCCATCGTATAGTAAATGACGTGTTTTGGGCCTGCTCTTCTCTGGCATCATCGTCTATACCGTCGATGTCTTCAGAGCCGTAATTGAGCATGTCGGTTAAGTCCTCGACAGTGGCTATGAAGTGGGTGGTGGGTGGGCCATAAAATTCCCCGCTCTCAGACCCTAGTCCGGGCTGGGCGTGGTTCGAACTTAGCTCCTCTCTAATGACGAGGGATAGCATTAAGTCTAGAGCCTCGCTTAAAGGCGAGGTTCGGTCAGGGAGAAGAGAGTTCGTGGAGTGCAGCGAGAAGAGAACTCTGGCCGAGCTCACACGATGATGACTTTGAGGGTTCGGGGCCAGTGTTCGGAGAGGAGTCTGGCTTCATGATGATTGCCGATGATACTGCTTCCTCCGGCTCTCCCGTACTAGGCTTAATAGCCGTAAAGAGTCCGGCGGGCTCGGGAATCCCGTCTTCGGACCTGGAGACGCACTCCGGATTAAGGCCAGAGAGGAGGTTGGCGTCGTGAACCCTGGGAAGATCAAGTCTCCTCGGATATCAACGAAATAATCCAGATTTCCAAAACTAATCTGGTGACCTAGGGTGTAGCTGTCAATCCGCTCTAGATGGCCAAGCGAGTTGGTCCATAGTGTAAAGCCGCCGAAAACAAAGATCTGGCCGGGGAGAAAGACCTCCCTCAGGGCAACTTTGTTGTAGATGACTGGTGGAGCCATCGAACCTTCTGGCGACGACACAGCGTAACTCTCAATGAAAGCACCAATGTCGGTGCCAAAACCGGGAGATCTCGGCTAGGGGGTCCCGACCTGTGCGTCTAAGAGTTGATGGTAACAGGAGACAACGGACACAATGTTTTACCCAGGTTCGGGCCCTCTTGATGGAGGTAATACCCTACGTCCTGCTTGATTGACTTTGATGAGTATAGGGGTTACAAGAGTTGATCTACCACGAGATCGTAATGGCTAAACCCTAATTGTCTAGCCTGTATGATTATGATTGCCTCTACAGACTAAAACCCTCTGGTTTATATAGATACCGGAGGGGGCTAGGGTTGTACAGAGTCGGTTTATATAGAAAGGAATATTCACATCCGCACGCTAAGCTTGTCTTCCATGCCAAGGAGAGTCCCATCCGGACACGGGAGGAAGTCTTCTGTCTTGTATCTCTATGGCCCATTAATCCGGCCCACGTCACATAGCCCGGACGCCCGATGACCCCTTAATCCAGGACTCCCTCACCCCCTTCCCCGTATATAAAGGAGTGGAGGAGGGGAGGGCCGGCCCTCTCTATGGCTCGCCCCAAGGGGGGAGTCCTACTCCCAGTAGGAGTAGGTTTCCCCCCTTCCTAGTAGGAGTAGGAGAAGAAGGAAGAGGGAGAGAAAGGGAAGGAAATGGGGGCCAGGCCCCCACCCAATTCGGATTGGGCTTGGGGAGGGCGCGCCCTCCACCTGGCCGCCTCCTCCTCTCTCCCACTAAGGCCCAATAAGGCCCATTGACTCCCCGGGGGGTTCTGGTACCTCCCGGTACTCCGGTAAATGCCCGAACTCATCCGGAACCATTCCGATGTCCAAACATAGCCTTCCAATATATTGATATTTATGCCTCGACCATTTCGAGACTCCTCGTCATGTCCGTGATCACATCCGGGACTCCGAACTACCTTCGGTACATCAAAACACATAAACTCATAATACCGATCATCATCGAACGTTAAGCGTGCGGACCCTATGGGTTCGAGAACTATGTAGAAATGACCGAGACTCATCTCCGGTCAACAACCAATAGCGGAACCTCGATGCTTATATTGGTTCCTACATATTCTACGAAGATCTTTATCGGTCAAACTGCATAACAACATACGTTGTTCCCTTTGTCATCGGTATGTTACTTGCCCGAGATTTGATCGTCGGTATCTCAATACCTAGTTCAATCTCGTTACCGACAAGTCTCTTTACTCGTTCTGTAATGCATCATCTCGCAACTAACTCATTAGTCACATTGCTTGCAAGGCTTATAGTGATGTGCATTACTGAGAGGGCCCAGAGAAACCTCTCCGATACATGGAGTGACAAATCCTAATCTTGATCTATGCCAACTCAACAAACACTATCGGAGACACCTGTAGAGCATCTTTATAGTAACCCAGTTACGTTGTGACGTTTGATAGCACACTAAGTGTTCCTCCGATATTCGGGAGTTGCATAATCTCATAGTCATAGGAACATGTATAAGTTATGGAGAAAGCAATAGCAATAAACTGAAGGATTATAGTGCTAAGCTAACGGATGGGTCAAGACAATCACATCATTCTCTAATGATGTGATCCCGTTCATCAAATGACAACTCATGTCTATGGTTAGGAAACTTAACCATCTTTGATTAACGAGCTAGTCAAGTAGAGACATACTAGTGACACTCTGTTTGTCTATGTATTCACCCATGTACTAAGTTTCCAGTTAATACAATTCTAGCATGAATAATAAACATTTATCATGATATAAGGAAATATAAATAACAACTTTATTATTGCCTCTAGGGCATATTTCCTTCAGTCTCCCACTTGCACTAGATTCAATAATCTAGATTACACAGTAATGATTCTAACACCCATGGAGTCTTGGTGTTGATCATGTTTTGCTCATGAGAGAGGCTTAGTCAACGGGTCTGCAACATTCAGATCCGTATGTATCTTGCAAATCTCTATGTCTCCCTCCTTGACTTGATCGCGGATGGAATTGAAGCGTCTCTTGATGTGCTTGGTTCTCTAGTGAAATCTGGATTCCTTTGCCAAGGCAATTGCACCAGTATTGTCACAAAAGATTTTCATTGGACCCGATGCACTAGGTATGACACCTAGATTGGATATGAACTCCTTCATCCAGACTCCTTCATTTGCTCCTTCCGAAGCAGCTATGTACTCCGCTTCACATGTATCCCGCCACGACGCTCTACTTGGAACTGCACCAACTGACACCTCCACCATTCAATAAAAATACGTATCTGGTTTGTGACTTAGAGTAATCCGGATGAGTGTCAAAGCTTGCATCCACGTAACCGTTTATGATGAGCTCTTTGTCACCTCCATAAACGAGATACATATCCTTAGTCCTTTTTAGGTATTTCAGGATGTTTTTGACCGCTGTCCAGTGATCCACTCCGGTTACTTTGGTACCTCCCTGCTAAACTAATAGCAAGGCACACATCAGGTCTGGTACACAGTATTGCATACATGATAGAACCTATGGCTGAAGCATATGGAATGACTTTCATTTTCTCTCTATCTTCTGAAGTGGTCGGGCATTGAGTCTGACTCAACTTCACACCTTGTAACACAGGCAAGAACCCTTTCTTTGCTTGATCCATTTTGAAATTATTCAAAACTTTATCAAGGTATGTGCTTTGTAAAAGCCCAATTAAGTGCCTTGATCTATCTCTATAGATCTTGATGCCCAATATATAAGTAGCTTCACCGAGGTCTTTCATTGAAAAATTCTTATTCAAGTATCCTTTTATGCTATTTAGAAATTCAGTATCATTTCCGATCAGCAATATGTCATCCACATATAATCTACTACCACTATAAAAGCACGAGAGGGGCAGATCCAAACAATATCAATCGTCTATCCGTGCGATCTAAAGGTTGAAAACCTTTCCGTGTTTAACACAACAAGCCACGAATCCCACTCATCGCATCGATTGCCCACTAATCCCACCATACCCCTTCGTTGTCATCAAACTGACCTTCCCTAGGCTAAAAAAGAAACTGCTCTTCCTTGAGCACATGACGCACCACTACTTCTGCACCCTGCTGCCACCCCACCGCTCCACCTCTGCTGCTCCATGAACACGGGCGTGGGTCGCCGTCGGCGCCGCCGCTTGCCGCTCGGCGTGAGGGCGGGTCTCCGTCACCGCTCTCCGCTTGGCTGCTGCCCCACGGACGCGAGCGAGGACTGAAGCTGAGCACTCGGGCCGGTGGATTGGGCACTAGGACGATGTAGAGCACGAGCGATGGCTAATTGTGCTCACGGCAGTGATGGCTGTAGAGAAAGCCTGATTTCTGGGGCACATTATAGCACGCTGCCTGTAATCGTTTATTCACTTGGCGTTGCAATGGCCGCCCAAGTGTCCAGTGCCCCCCCGCAAAATCTGGCTTGTGCGTGCATGATACTGCCGACGTGGTATGCATGTTGGATGGATGACTAAGGGCATGTGCGGTCGGCTGGCCAGCATGTGTGCTGTGCGTGCGTGTTCACTCAGGTAATCAGATGTGTTGTATGTGTGCTCAATAAGTGTTTGCATCAATGCTCGATTGAAAATGGTTCTTTCAAATTTTGCATTTTAGTTCAGAAACAAGAAATCATTAGCACCTTCTATTATTTTACTTCACTAGCACCTTCTATTTTTAATCATTAGCGCCTTTTGATTCAGGTAGTGTTCAAGTTCTTTATCAGGACCTTGTCTAGAATATAACTGCATTGTAGGAATACGCCTCCAACCAAAGGAACCTCGTCTTCCGGGTGAAAACCCAGATTTAGTTTGTTAGATTGGATGGCGATGACATCTTCTTGGACGTCGTTTTGGAGGCGCCATATTTGGAGA
Organism: Triticum urartu; assembly: GCF_003073215.2. Lineage (NCBI taxonomy): Eukaryota > Viridiplantae > Streptophyta > Magnoliopsida > Poales > Poaceae > Triticum > Triticum urartu. The sequence goes on along the minus strand of NC_053024.1, from coordinate 174,463,509 downwards.
CGAGGTTCGGTTGGCGCTTGTGGCTTTTGTGCTTCTGGTGGTATGCCAAGACGGTGGATGCCGGAGCTTTGGCTCCGGATGGTGGATGTATGCCGAGGCGGCGGCCTCGGATGGTCATGCAACGATGGTCCTATGGGGTAGGTCCACTGTTTTGCTTGGCATGGGTGGCGACCTGGTGTTGCGAGGGTGGCCAGTTCGTCGGCTCGGTCGACGCGATCTGTGGGGTCAGTCTGGCTAGAAGTCGGGGCGACGGCCTTGGATGTTTGGTACAACATTCGTGGTCTGCGGGCGGTCGTCTCGTGTAGCAAGGGCGATGAGGCGACTGAACTGCGTGGCATTGTGGCTCTCGTGTGGGCGGGGGATGTCGGAGCGGTGGCTCCGGAGTCGGGGGTGTGTTTGTTGCAATGTTGCCTTGGGTCGTGTGGTCGGCAAGGGTTCATTGCGTGTGCGGTTTTTTGGGTCTGGTTTTCCTCATGAACTGGGGCACTCAGTTAGGTTTTCGATCCGGTTTTCCTCATAAACTGGATCACCTCTCTTCTTCTATAATGCAAAGCCGGAGCACCTGGCCCTCTGACGAGGTTCTGTCAAAAAACTGCGTTATAGGAATTGCACACTTATAGGAGCCATTGCCTACATCTGGAGAGTAATGGAGTCGTGTAAATTCACGCTCTGGTTCTTATGTAATGGTGCACTGCTATGCATCACGTATGCATGTGAAAACACGATAGAAAGAAAGGTTTCTTGATGATATTAATTATTTGGTGAAACAACTGTTTTATATAGAAGCTTCCTTTCACTTAGCCAAGAAAGGGAAATGATTTTTGATTCTAGTTCAAAATATTATGGTGTCAGTTCATTTCTTGACAGGTCCTGTTTTCATGTAAATATATGGGATTTTTAGGGTCTATTGCTAGGTCTCTTCTCCATGGCCATGCCATCGTCGCCCCAAGCCTAGGTGAACTATTTATCCTTTTGATTTCTTTACCTCCAGTTCTTCCTTCACTTTCCATGCTTCTCCTCCATGTACAGACCTCAAAGCTGGGGCTTGGGAAGCACCATGGAGATAGAAAGCTGCCACAATGCTCCGTGAAGAAATAGGCGGAGTTCAGCAGCAGGCATGCACTAATTTGTGATTTAGCACTCCGACTCTATAGTTCAAAAATTGGTATTACCTTTTGATTGTGCTAGCGATACAGTACTTCAGCTCCTACCCGAATCAATTTGGCATAAGAGGTGGAGGATTGGGCCAAAATCTTCCTCTCTCGTAATTCTATGTTTGGAACCATAGTACAAGTTTGGGATCTTTATTTCTGCTCAAATAAAATTACTTGCAACTGTATTCTCACATGTTTCATTATTTTTACACATTGCGTATTCATAAGGTACTACATAAGATTCTGTTGTGATGATGCAAATCATGATTTAATAATCTTTTACTCTGCACATTTTAAATCTGGTTTCATAAACATTGTGCTTTTCTCAAGTTCAGCTACCTGGACAGCTTAACAGAGTCAATGGATGTAAAGGATTTTCGTGATGATGTTGGTGAATGACTGAATGCCCAGTCTATCTCTGTCAATTGTAGAATTTGTAAACCTCTCATCTATGGAGTGATATTTATTTGTCGAGAGATATCAAAAGGTTTTCTTCCCAAATTTAGACACCTTCATGCATTTTAGTTGCAACACTTACAAAAGTGTAATAAAATTTAAATGGATAGCTCAGCCGAGAAAACACATTTTTTCTCCTTTGATTTCTTCTTGTTCAGGCCAGGAACCATCTTGCGCTCAACCAAATTCATGTTCTTTGACTAACTTTTCCATCAAGGTAAACCCTTTGGTTCCCATTCTGTCTTTGTTCAAGTGTCATTCTCAATCAGTTTGTAGTCCATGTCTACAGATCATGTACTGCCTCCAATACAAATTAGTTGTAGCTCAAACAGATGTATCCAGCAATGAAATACGTCTAGATACATCCGTTTCAGTGCAAGTAATTAGTTGTAGCTCAAACAGATGTATCCAGCAATGAAATACATCTAGATACATTCGTTTCAGCGACAAGTAATATGGATCGGAGGTAGTACTTTTTATGACATGCAGATCATATACTTTTAGCCGTACAGTTTATAGCTAGAGCATAACAAGCACTTGTATTTGGATTATGTTCCTTGATTCGCCTATGTAAAACATTAGTATGTACTTGAATTTCAGTTTGGGATCTAGATAGATTGGCTTGTAGTTTATGATGTCATATACTCTATGCTAAAACATGGAATTGATACTCTACCAATTAGTCAAGTCAATGCTCTCCATAGTTGCTAAGCAATGGACGAGGAATCTTAATTCCTAAACACAATATTTCTAGTCATTTTTATGTCTCCGTAATTAGGAATTATACGTACTTTGCATGAGAATTAAAATTTTCAAAAATGTAGGTCTATTTTACGATAGAACTAAGGCTCAGCTAGGAGCCGGCTCACCGGCCCAAATTTGGGCCGGTCGCCGCATAGCCGCCCGATTTCAATGATTGCAACTATTGAATTTCACGTCCTTGTTTCGTCCACCAACACCCCACGCACGTGATTGACTCTGCCCCTGCCTCCGCGTCCCGCCTCCCCATGCGTCCCCTGCCTTTCCTTCGCTTCCGCCTCTGTATACCTCACCCTTGCTTGCCTGCTTACAGCTCCCAGGGGAGTTGTGGAGCTAGGGGAGGGGAACGGGTGAGCAGCAAGAGGATAAGAGGTGAGAGTGAGCAAAACAAGAGGACGAGAGAGATGGTGAATCGGGCGACGAGGGGACACGCACAATCTCTCATGATCCAACGACTACGCGTGCGACCGGCTGGGCAGAATCGTTTCCCTAAAATTGATGTATTGTAGCTGAGACGTGCATTGCACGTGCAAGCTTACTAGTATCAGAAATGCTACACAGCTCCCACTCACTTTCTTGTAAATACATGCTTTTCCAAAAGTCTGTATAAAACCATCAAAGCGTATATTCCAACTCCGAGAGGCTAGCACCGGTCCATAAATGGATCGCTGGAGCTTGCACACTTTGTTAGCACCTTTTGGATCGACGAAATCTTCTGGTTGCATCATATATAACTCTTCTTTAAGATATCCATTAAGGAATGCAATTTTGATATCCATTTGCCAAATTTCATAATCATAAAATGCAGCAATTGCTAACATGATTCGGATGGACTTAAGCATCGCTACGGGTGAGAAGGTCTCATAGTAGTCAACTCCTTGAACTTGTCGAAAACCTTTTGCAACAAGTCGAGCTTTGTAGACAGTAATATTACGGTCAGTGTCAGTCTTCTTCTTGAAGATCCATTTATTCTCTATGGCTTGCCGATCAACGGGCAAGTCAACCAAAGTCCACACTTTGTTCTCATACATGGACCCCATCTCAGATTTCATGGCCTCAAGCCATTTTGCGGAATCTGAGCTCATCATCGCTTCCTCATAGTTCGTAGGTTCGTCATGGTCAAGTAACATGACTTCCAGAACAGGATTGTCGTACCATTCTGGTGCGGATCTTACTCTGGTTGACCTACGAGGTTCGGTAGTAACTTGATTAGAAGTTTCATGATCATCATCATTAGCTTCCTCACTTACTGGTGTAGGAATCACTGGAACTAATTTCTGTGATAAACTACTTTCCAATAAGGGAGCGGGTACAATTACCTCATCAAGTTCTACTTTCCTCCCACTCACTTCTTTTGAGAGAAACTCTTTCTCTAGAAAGGATCCATTCTTAGCAACGAATATCTTGCCTTCGGATCTGTGATAGAAGGTGTACCCAACAGTCTCTTTTGGGTTCCTATGTACACATTTCTCAGAGAAAGAAAAGTGGCCATAAAAAAGAGAAAAGGCCCAAATAAAAAAATGAGAGAAAAAGAGAGAAGGGACAATGCTACTATCCTTTTACCACACTTGTGCTTCAAAGTAGCACCATGATCTTCATGATAAAGAGTCTCCTATGTTGTCACTTTCATATACTAGTGGGAATCTTTCATTATAGAACTTGGCTTGTATATTCCAATGATGGGCTTCCTCAAAATGCCCTAGGTATTCGTGAGCAAGCAAGTTGGATGCACACCCACTTAGTTTCTTTTGATGAGCTTTCATATACTTATAGCTCTAGTGCATCCGTTGCATGGCAATCCCTACTCACTCACATTGATATTTATTGATGGGCAGCTCCATAGCCCATTGATACGCCTAGTTGATGTGAGACTATCTTCTCCTTTTTGTCTTCTCCACACCCACCATTCTATTCCACCTATAGTGCTATGTCCATGGCTCAAGCTCATATATTGCGTGAAGATTGAAAAAGTTTGAGAACATCAAAAGTATGAAACAATTGCTTGGCTTGTCATCGGGGTTGTGCATTATTTAAATACTTTGTGTGGTGAAGATAGAGCATAGCCAGACTATATGATTTTGTAGGGATAGCTTTCTTTGGCCATGATATTTTGAGAAGACGTAATTGCTTTATTAGTATGCTTGAAGTATTATTATTTTTATGTCAATATGAACTTTTGTCTTGAATCTTTCAGATCTGAATATTTATATCACAAGTAAGAAGAATTACATTGAAATTATGCCAACTAGCATTCCACATCAAAAATTATCTTTTTATCATTTACCTACTTGAGGACGAGCAGGAATTAAGCTTGGGGATGCTTGATACATCTCCAACGTATCTATAATTTTTGATTGCTCCATGCTATATTATCTACTGTTTTGGGCAATATTGGGCTTTATTTTCCACTTTTATATTATTTTTGGGACTAACCTATTAACCGGAGGCCCAACCCAGATTTGCTGTTTTATGCCTATTTCAGTGTTTCGAAGAAAAGGACTATCAAACGGAGCCGAAACGGAACGAAATCAACTGGAGAAGTTATTTTTGGAAGGAAACCTACCAGATAGACTTGGACCCTACGTCAGAAGATGAAGGAGGTGCTCACGAGGGTAGGGGCGCGCCCCCTGCCTCGTGGCCCCCCTTCGGTCCACCGACGTACTCCTTTCACCCATATATACCTACGTATCGTAAAACAGAACAGAGATTAGATCGGGAGTTCCACCGCCAGAAGCCTCCATAGCCACCGAAAGCCAATCTAGACCCGTTCCGGCACCCTGCCGGAGGGGGCAATCCCTCTCCGGTGGCCATCTATCATCCCGGTGCTCTCCATGACGAGGAGGGAGTAGTTCTCCCTCGGGGCCGAGGGTATGTACCAGTAGCTATGTGTTTGATCTCTCTCTCTCTCTCGTGTTCTTGATTTGGCACGATCTTGATGTATCGCGAGCTTTGCTATTATATTTGGATCATATGATGTTTCTTCCCCCCTCTACTCTCTTGTAATGGATTGAGTTTTTCCCTTTGAAGTTACCTTATCGGATTGAGTCTTTAAGGATTTGAGAACACTTGATGTATGTCTTGCGTGGGATACCTGTGGTGACAATGGGGTATTCTATGATCCACTTGATGTATGTTTTGCTGATCAACTTGCGGGTTCCGTGACCTTGGGAATCTATGCATAGGGGTTGGCACACGTTTTGTCTCGACTCTCTGGTAGAAACTTTGGGGCACTCTTTGAGGTTCTATGTGTTGGTTGAATAGATGAATCTGAGATTGTGTGATGCATATCGTATAATCACACCCATGGATACTTGAGGTGACATTGGAGTATCTAGGTGACATTAGGGTTTTGGTTGATTTGTGTCTTAAGGTGTTATTCTAGTACAAACTCTAGGGCTGTTTGTGACACTTATAGGAATAGCCCAACGGATTGATTGGAAAGAATAACTTTGAGGTGGTTTTGTACCCTACCATAATCTCTTCATTCGTTCTCCGCTATTAGTGACTTTGGAGTGACTCTTTGTTGCATGTTGAGGGATAGTTATGTGATCCAATTATGTTATCATTGTTGAGGGAACTTACACTAGCAAAAGTATGAACCCTAGGCCTTATTTCCTATCATTGCAATACCGTTTACGCTCACTTTTATCATTAGTTACCTTGCTGTTTTTATATTTTCAGATTACAAATACCTTTATCTACCATCCATATTGCACTTGTATCACCATCTCTTCGCCGAACTAGTGCACCTATACAATTTACCATTGTATTGGGTGTGTTGGGGACACAAGAGACTCTTTGTTATTTGGTTGCAGGGTTGCTTGAGAGAGATCATCTTCATCCTACGCCTCCTATGGATTGATAAACCTTAGGTCATCCACTTGAGGGAAATTTGCTACTGTCCTACAAACCTCTACACTTGGAGGCCCAACAACGTCTACAAGAAGAAGGTTGTGTAGTAGACATCAGCGTGAGATGCGAAACTACTCCCCATTGTTTCAAATGAAAACCAAACTCGTAACTCAAATATTCTCCTCCACGATATGATCGTAGAAATTTTATTTTCTTGTTACGATGATTTTCCACTTCACTCTGAAATTCTTTGAACTTTTCAAAGATTTCAGACTTATGTTTCATCAAATAGATATACTCATATCTGCTTAAATCATCTGTGAATGTAAGAAAATAACGATACCCGCCGCGAGCCTCAACACTCATCGGACCTCATACATCAGTATGTATTATTTCCAACAATTCTGTTGCTCGCTCCATTATTCTGGAAAATGGAGTCTTAGTCATCTCGCCCATGAGGCATGGTTCACAAGCACCAAGTGATTCATAATCAAGTGATTCCAAAAGCCCATCGGTATGGAGTTTCTTCATGTGATTTACACCAATATGACCTAAACGGCAGTGCCACAAATAAGTTGCGCTATCATTATTAAACTTATATCTTTTGGCTTCAATACTATGAACATGTGTATCACTACTATCAAGATTTAGTAAAAATAGACCACTCATCAAGGGTGCATGACCATAAAAGATATGATGGGGAATATAGTAATTTCAAAAAAAATCCTACGCACACGCAAGATCATGGTGATGCATAGCAACGAGAGGGGAGAGTGTTATCCACGTACCCTCGTGGACCAAAAGGGGAAGCGTTAGCACAACATAGTTGATCTAGTCATACGTCTTCACGATCCGACCGATCAAGTACCTAACGCACGGCACCTCCGAGTTTAGCACACGTTTAGCCCGATGATGTCCCTCGAACTCCGATCCAGCCGAGTGTTGAGGGAGAGTTTCGTCAGCACGACGGCGTGGAGACGATGATGACGTTCTACTGACGCAGGGCTTCGCCTAAGCACCGCTACAGTATTATCGAGGTGGACTATGGTGGTGGGGGGCACCGCACACGGCTAAAAGATCAAACGATCAATTGTTGTGTCTCTAGGGTGCCCCCTGCCCCTGTATATAAAGGAGCAAGGGGGGTGCGGCCGGCCAAGAGAGGGGGCGCGCCAGGAGGAGTCCTACTCCCACCGAGAGTAGGACTCCCTCCCTTTTCCTAGTTGGATTAGGACTTGGTGGGGAAAGAGGTGGAGGAGAAGAAGGAAAGGGGGGGGGGGGCGTCGCCCCCCTCTCCTTGTCCTATTCGGACTAGGGGGGGGGACGCGCGGCCCTTGCCCTGGCCGCCTCTCCTATCTTCCACTAAGGCCCACTATGGCCCATTAACTTCCCGGGGGGGTTCCGGTAACCTCCCTGTACTCCGGTAAAATCGCGATTTCACCTGGAACACTTCCGATATCCAAACATAGGCTTCCAATATATCAATCTTCATGTATCGACCATTTCGAGACTCCTCTTCCTGTCCGTGATCACATCTGGGACTCCGAACAACCTTCGGTACATCAAAACATATAAACTCATAATATAACTGTCATCGAAACGTTAAGCGTGTGGACCCTACGGGTTCGAGAACTATGTAGACATGACCGAGACACATCTCCGGTCAATAACCAATAGCGGAACCTGGATGCTCATATTGGCTCCCACATATTCTATGAAGATCTTTATCGGTCAGACCGCATAACAACATACGTTGTTCCCTTTGTCATCGGTATGTTACTTGCCTGAGATTCAATCATCGGTATCTCAATACCTAGTTCAATCTCGTTACCGGCAAGTCTCTTTACTCATTCCGTAATACATCATCCCGCAATTAACTCATTAGTTGCAATGCTTGCAAGGCTTAAGTGATGTGCATTACCGAGAGGGCCCAGAGATACCTCTCCGACAGTCGGAGTGACAAATCCTAATCTCGAAATACGCCAACTCAACAAGTTCCTTCAGAGACACCTGTAGAGCACCTTTATAATCACCTAGTTACGTTGTGACATTTGGTAGCACACAAAGTGTTCCTCCAGTAAACGGGAGTTGCATAATCTCATAGTCATAGGAACATGTATAAGTCATGAAGAAAGCAATAGCAACATACTAAACGATCGAGTGCTAAGCTAACGGAATGGGTCAAGTCAATCACATCATTCTCCTAATGATGTGATCCCGTTAATCAAATGACAACCCATGTCAATGGCTAGGAAACTTAACCATCTTTGATCAACGAGCTAGTCAAGTAGAGGCATACTAGTGACACTCTGTTTGTCTATGTATTCGCACATGTATTATGTTTCCGGTTAATACAATTCTAGCATGAATAATGAACATTTATCATGATATAAGGAAATAAATAATAACTTTATTATTGCCTCTAGGGCATATTTCCTTGAGTCTCCCACTTGCACTAGAGTCAATAATCTAGATTACACAGTAATGATTCTAACACCCATGGAGCCTTGGTGCTGATCATGTTTTGCTCGTGGCTGAGGCTTAGTCAACGGGTCTGCAACATTCAGATCCGTATGTATCTTGCAAATTTCTATGTCTCCCACCTGGACTAAATCCCGGATGGAATTGAAGCGTCTCTTGATGTGCTTGGTTCTCTTGTGAAATCTGGATTCCTTCGCCAAGGCAATTGCACCAGTATTGTCACAAAAGATTTTCATTGGACCCGATGCACTAGGTATGACACCTAGATCGGATATGAACTCCTTCATCCAGACTCCTTCATTTGGTTCTTCCGAAGCAGCTATGTACTCCGCTTCACACGTAGATCCCGCCACGACACTTTGTTTAGAACTGCACCAACTGACAGCTCCACTGTTCAATGTAAACATGTATCCGGTTTGCGATTTAGAATCGTTCGGATCAGTGTTAAAGCTTGCATCAACGTAACCGTTTACGATGAGCTCTTTGTCACCTCCATAAACGAGAAACATATCCTTAGTCCTTTTCAGGTATTTCAGGATGTTCTTGACCGCTGTCCAGTGATCCACTCGTGGATTACTTTGGTACCTCCCTGCTAGACTTATAGCAAGGAACACATCAGGTCCGGTACACAGCAATGCATACATGATAGAGCCTATGGCTGAAGCATAGGGAACATCTTTCATTTTCTCTCTATCTTCTGCAGTGGTCGGGCATTGAGTCTTACTCAACTTCACACCTTGTAACACAGGCAAGAACCCTTTCTTTGCTTGATCCATTTTGAACTTCTTCAAAACTTTGTCAAGGTATGTGCTTTGTGAAAGTCCAATGAAGCGTCTTGATCTATCTCTATAGATCTTGATGCCCAATATATAAGCAGCTTCACCGAGGTCTTTCATTGAAAAACTCTTATTCAAGTATCCCTTTATGCTATCCAGAAATTCTATATCATTTCCAATCAACAATATGTCATCCACATATAATATCAGAAATGCTACAGAGCTCCCACTCACTTTCTTGTAAATACAGGCTTCTCCAAAAGTCTGTACAAAACCAAATACTTTGATCACACTATCAAAGCATTTATTCCAACTCCGAGAGGCTTGCACCAGTCCATAAATGGATCGCTGGAGCTTGCATACTTTGTTAGCTCCCTTTGGATCAACAAAACCTTCCGGTTGCATCATATACAACTCTTCTTCCAGAAATCCATTCAAGAATGCAGTTTTGACATCGATTAGCCAAATATCATAATCATAAAATGCGGCAATTGCTAACATGATTCGGACAGACTTAAGCATCGCTACGGGTGAGAAGGTCTCATCGTAGTCAATCCCTTGAACTTGTCGAAAACCTTTCCCAACAAGTCAAGGTTTATAGACAGTAACGTTACCGTCAGCGTCAGTCTTCTTCTTGAAGATCCATTTATTCTCAATTGCTTGCCGATGAACGGGCAAGTCAACCAAACTCCACACTTTGTTCTCATACATGGATCCCATCTCAAATTTCATGGCCTCAAGCCATTTTGCGGAATCTGGGCTCACCATCGCTTCTTCATAGTTCGTAGGTTCGTCATGGTCTAGTAACATCACTTCCAGAACAGGATTACCGTACCACTCTGGTGCGGATCTTACTCTGGTTGACCTACGAGGTTCAGCAACAACTTGATCTGAAGTTTCATGATCATCATCATTAACTTCTTCACTTATTGGTGTAGGTGTCGCAGAAACCGGTTTCTGCGATGAACTACTTTCCAATAAGGGAGCAGGTAAAGTTACCTCATCAAGTTCTACTTTCCTCCCACTCACTTCTTTCGAGAGAAACTCCTTCTCTAGAAAAACTCCAAATTTAGCAACAAAAGTTTTGCCCTCGAATCTGTGATAGAAGGTGTACCCAACAGTCACCTTTGGGTATCCTATGAAGACACATTTCTCCGATTTGGGTTCGATCTTATCAGGTTGAAGCTTTTTCACATAAGCATCGCAGCCCCAAACTTTCAGAAACGACAACTTTGGTTTCTTGCCAAACCATAGTTCATAAGGCGTCATCTCAACGGATTTCGATGGTGCCCTATTTAATGTGAATGCGGCCGTCTCTAAAGCATAACCCCAAAACAATAGCGGTAAATCAGTAAGAGACATCATAGATCGTACCATATCTAGTAAAGTATGATTACGACGTTTGGACACACCATTACGCTGTGGTGTTCCGAGTAGCATGAGTTGCGAAACTATTCCGCATTGTTTCAAATGAAGACCAAACTCATAACTCAAATATTCTCCTCCACGATCAGATCGTAGAAACTTTATTTTCTTGTTACGATGATTTTCAACTTCACTCTGAAATTCTTTGAACTTTTCAAACGTTTCAGACTTATGTTTCATTAAGTAGATATACCCATATCTGCTTAAATCATCTGTGAAGGTGAGAAAATAACGATATCCGCCACGAGCCTCAACATTCATCGGACCACATACATCTGTATGTATGATCTCCAACAAATCTGTTGCTCTCTCCATAGTACCGGAGGATGGCGTTTTAGTGAGGCACGGTTCTCAAGTACCAAGTGATTCATAATCAAGTGGTTCCAAAAGTCCATCAGTATGGAGTTTCTTCATGTGTTTTACACCGATATGACCTAAATGGCAGTGCCACAAATAAGTTGCACTATCATTATCAACTCTGCATCTTTTGGCTTCAATATTATGAATATGTGTATCACCACTATCGAGATTCAACAAAAATAGACCACTCTTTAAGGGTGCATGGCCATAAAAGTTATTACTCATATAAATAAAACAACCATTATTCTCCGATTTAAATGAATAACCATCTCGTATCAAACAAGATCCAGATATAATGTTCATGCTCAACGTTGGCACCAAATAACAATTATTTAGGTCTAATACTAATCCCGAAGGTAGTTGTAGAGGTAGCGTGCCGACTGCGATCACATCGACTTTGGAACCATTTCCCACGCGCATCGTCACCTCGTCCTTAGCCAATCTTCGCTTAATCCGTAGCCCCTGTTTCGAGTTGCAGATATTAGCAACCGAACCAGTATCAAATACCCAGGTGCTACTGCGAGCATTAGTAAGGTACACATCAATAACATGTATATCACATATACCTTTGTTCACGTTGCCATCCTTCTTATCCGCCAAATACTTGGGGCAGTTCTGCTTCCAGTGACCTGTCTGCTTGCAGTAGAAGCACTCACTCTCAGGCTTAGGTCCAAACTTGGGTTTCTTCTCCTGAGCAGCAACTTGCTTGCTGTTCTTCTTGAAGTTCCCCTTCTTCTTCCCTTTGCCCTTGTTCTTGAAACTGGTGGCCTTATTGACCATCAACACTTGATGCTCCTTCTTGATTTCTACCTCTGCTGCCTTTAGCATTGCGAAGAGCTCGGGAATTGTCTTATCCATCCCTTGCATATTATAGTTTATCACGAAGCTCTTGTAGCTTGGTGGCAGTGATTGGAGAATTCTGTCAATGACGCTATCATCCAGAAGATTAACTCCCAGTTGAATCAAGTGATTGCAGTACCCAGACATCTTGAGTATATGCTCACTGACAGAACTATTCTCCTCCATCTTGCAGCTGTAGAACTTATTGGAGACTTCATATCTCTCAATCCGGGCATTCTTTTGAAATATTAACTTCAACTCCTGGAACATCTCATATGCTCCATGATGTTCAAAACGTTGTTCAAGTCCCTATTCATAGCCGTAAAGCAAGGCACACTGAAATATTGAGTAGTCATCAACACGTGACTGCCAGGCATTCACAATGTCTGCAGTTGCTGGCGCAGGTGGTACACCTAGCGGTGCTTCCAGGACGTAACTCTTCTGTGCAGCAATGAGGATAATCCTCAAGTTACGGACCCAGTCCGTGTAATTGCTACCATCATCTTTCAACTTTGCTTTCTCAAGGAACACATTAAAATTTAACGGAACAACAACACGGGCCATCTATCTACAATCAACATAGACAAGCAAGATACTATCAGGTACTAAGTTCATGATAAATTTAAGTTCAATTAATCATATTACTTAAGAACTCCCACTTAGATAGACATCCCTCTAATCCTGTAAGTGATCACGTGATCCATATCAACTAAACCATGTCCGATCATCACGTGAGATGGAGTAGTTTCAACGGTGAACATCACTATGTTGATCATATCTACTATATGATTCACGCTCGACCTTTCGGTCTCCATGTTCCGAGGCCATATCTGTTATATGCTAGGCTCGTCAAGTTTAACCTGAGTATTCTGCGTGTGCAACTGTTTTGCACCCGTTGTATTTGAACGTAGAGCCTATCACACCCGATCATCACGTGGTGTCTCAGCACGAAGAACTTTCGCAACGGTGCATACTCAGGGAGAACACTTATACTTTGATAATTTAGTGAGGGATCATCTTATAATGCTACCGTCAATCAAAGCAAGATAAGATGCATAAAAGATAAACATCACATGCAATCAATATAAGTGATATGATATGGCCATCATCATCTTGTGCTTGTGATCTCCATCTCCGAAGCACCGTCATGATCACCATCGTCACCGGCGCGGCACCTTGATCTCCATCGTAGCATCGTTGTCGTCTCGCCAATCTTATGCTTCTATGACTATCGCTACCGCTTAGTGATAAAGTAAAGCATTACAGGGCGATTGCATTGCATACAATAAAGCGACAACCATATGGCTCCTCCCAGTTGCCGATAACTCGGTTACAAACCATGATCATCTCATACAATAAAATTTAGCATCATGTCTTGACCATATCACATCACAACATGCCCTGCAAAAACAAGTTAGACGTCCTCTACTTTGTCGTTGCAAATTTTATGTGGCTGCTACGGGCTGAGCAAGAACCATTCTTACCTACGCATCAAAACCACAACGATAGTTCGTCAAGTTGGTGCTGTTTTAACCTTCACAAGGACCGGGCGTAGCCACACTCGGTTCAACTAAAGTTGGAGAAACTGACACCCGCCAGCCACCTGTGTGCAAAGCACGTCGGTAGAACCAGTCTCGCGTAAGCGTACGTGTAATGTCGGTCCGGGCCGCTTCATCCAACAATACCGCCGAACCAAAGTATGACATGCTGGTAAGCAGTATGACTTGTATCGCCCACAACTCACTTGTGTTCTACTCGTGCATATGACATCTACGCATAAACCTGGCTCGGATGCCACTGATGGGGAACGTAGTAATTTCAAAAATATTCCTACGCACACGCAAGATCATGGTGATGCATAGCAACGAGAGGGGAGAGTGTTGTCCACGTACCCTCGTAGACCGAAAGCGGAAGCATTAGCATAACGCGGTTGATGTAGTCGTACGTCTTCACGATTCGACCGATCAAGTACCGAACACACGTCATCTCAGAGTTCAGCACACGTTCATCCCAATGACGTCCCTTGAACTCTGATCCAGCTGAGTGTTGAGGGAGAGTTTTGTTGGGGAACGTAGTAATTTCAAAAAAATTCCTACGCACACGCAAGATCATGGTGATGCATAGCAACGAGAGGGGAGAGTGTAGTCTACGTACCCTCGTAGACCGATAGCGGAAGCGTTATGACAACGCAGTTGATGTAGTCATACGTCTTCACGGCCCGACCGATCAAGCACCGAAACTACAGCACCTCTGAGTTTTAGCACACGTTCAGCTCGATGACGATCCCCGGACTTCGATCCAGCAAAGTGTCGGGGAAGAGTTCCGTCAGCACAACGGCGTGGAGACGATCTTGATGTTCTACCGTCGCAGGGCTTCGCCTAAGCACCGCCACAATATTATCGAGGATTATGGTGGAAGGGGGCACCACACACGGCTAAGAAAACGATCACGTGGATCAACTTGTGTGTCTATGGGGTGCCCCTGCCCCCGTATATAAAGGAGCAAGGGGAGGAGGCCGGCCGGCCCTATAGGCGCGCCAAGGAGGAGTCCTCCTCCTAGTAGGAGTAGGACTCCTACTAGGAGGGGGAAGGAAGTGGGGAGGGAGAAGGAAAGAGGGGGCGCCGCCCCCTCTCCTAGTCCAATTCAAAACAAGGGGGGAGGAGGCGCGCGGCCCACCCTGGCTGCCCTTCTCTCTCTCCACTAAGGCCCATATGGCCCATTATTTCTCCCGGGGGGTTCCGGTAACCCTCCGGTACTCCGGTTTTCTCCGAAATCACCCGGAACACTTCCGGTGTCCGAATATAGCCGTCCAATATATCAATATTTATGTCTCAACCATTTCAAGACTCCTCGTTATGTCCGTGATCACATCCGGGACTCCGAACTAACTTTGGTACATCAAAATTCATAAACTCATAATATAAATGTCATCGAAACCTTAAGTGTGCGGACCCTACGGGTTCGAGAACAATGTAGACATGACCGAGACATGTCTCCGGTCAATAACCAATAGCGGAACCTGGATGCTCATATTGGCTCCCACATATTCTATGAAGATCTTTATCGGTCAGACCGCATAACAACATACGTTGTTCCCTTTGTCATCGGTATGTTACTTGCCCGAGATTCGATCATCGGTATCTCAATACCTAGTTCAATCTCGTTACTGACAAGTCTCTGTACTCGTTTCGTAATACATCATCTCGCAACTAACTCATTAGTTGCAATGCTTGCAAGGCTTATGTGATGTGTATTACCGAGAGGGCCCAGAGAAACCTCACCGACAATCGGAGTGACAAATCCTAATCTCGAAATACGCCAACCCAACATTTACCTTTGGAGACACCTGTAGAGCTCCTTTATAATCACCCATTTATGTTGTGACGTTTGGTAGCACACAAAGTGTTCCTCCGGTAAACGGGAGTTGCATAATCTCATAGTCATAGGAACATGTATAAGTCATGAAGAAAGCAATAGCAACATACTAAACGATCGGGTGCTAAGCTAATGGAATGGGTCATGTCAATCACATCATTCTCCTAATAATGTGATCTCGTTAATCAAATGACAACACATGTCTATGGTTAGGAAACATAACCATCTTTGATTAACGAGCTAGTCAAGTAGAGGCATACTAGTGACGTTTAGTTTGTCTATGTATTCACACAAGTATTATGTTTTCGGATATACAATTCTAGCATGAATAATAAACATTTATCATGATATAAGGAAATAAAATAATAACATTATTATTGCCTCTAGGGCATATTTCCTTCAGTCTCCCACTTGCACTAGAGTCAATAATCTAGATTACACAGTAATGATTCTAACACCCATGGAGCTTTGGTGCTGATCATGTTTTGCTCGTGGAAGAGGCTTAGTCAACGGGTCTGCAACATTTAGATCCGTATGTATCTTGCAAATCTCTATGTCTCCCACCTGGACTAGATCCCGAATGGAATTGAAGCGTCTCTTGATGTGCTTGGTTCTCTTGTGAAATCTGGATTCCTTTGCCAAGGCAATTGCACCAGTATTGTCACAAAAGATTTTCATTGGACCCGATGCACTAGGTATGACACCTAGATCGGATATGAACTCCTTCATCCAGACTCCTTCGTTTGCTGCTTCCGAAGCAGCTCTGTACTCCGCTTCACATGTAGATCCCGCCACAACGCTTTGTTTAGAAGTGCACCAACTGACAGCTCCACCGTTTAATGTAATCACGTATCCGGTTTGTGATTTAGAATCGTTCGGATCAGTGTCAAAGCTTGCATCAACGTAACCATTTACGATGAGCTCTTTGTCACCTCCATATATGAGAAACATATCCTTAGTCCTTTTCAGGTATTTCAGGATGTTCTTGACCGCTGTCCAGTGATCCACTCCTGGATTACTTTGGTACCTCCCTGCTAGACTAATAGCAAGACACACATCAGGTCTGGTACACAGGATTGCATACATGATAGAGCCTATGGCTGAAGCATAGGGAACATCTTTCATTTTCTCTCTATCTTCTGCAGTGGTCGGGCATTGAGTCTTACTCAATTTCACACCTTGTAGCACAGGCAAGAATCCTTTCTTTGCTTGATCCATTTTGAACTTCTTCAAAATTTTGTCAAGGTATGTGCTTTGTGAAAGTCCAATTAAGCGTCTTGATCTATCTCTATAGATCTTAATGCCCAATATGTAAGCAGCTTCACCGAGGTCTTTCATTGAAAAACTCTGTCCGCGTACTGGGAACGGGGGTCCCCAGACTTGCCTGCCTGCGGCCTATGGCGTGGCTCAAAGGGGGGCCCAGCACGGCCCATCTTCACCAACACAAACTTAAGACCCTCATGAGGGGCCAAGCCTCGCGGGGCGGATGACACGGAGCTTCCTCAGGCACGGCCTCGTCAGGCTGGCTCACGAGGAGGTGGAGAGATCAAGACGGGGTACCTCGCGAGGTGCCCTTGACGCAAGCCATGACGACTCAGGGCGCCAGGCGGGTGCCAGCCCGCGCAACGTCCTCCTTTCCTCTTTGGTGCAAAGGGGGCAAGCGCAGCCGCGGAGTACCGAGGCATCAGGCAAAGGTTGCCATTTAGGTGCAACGAGACCAAGACCAGAAGGACTACGAGACGGAGGTCACCGTGGAGCCCAAGACGACGTCATCACCAGAGCTTTGCGCAGGCGAAGACTACTTTTGTCAGGATAGTTGATACTTACTGTCCCCCTTCAAATTAGCCCGCCATTGTTGGCTCCCTTCCCGCTCAATATTTGGGGAGAGGACCAGGGCCACTATAAATAGGACTGGCCACCCGCGTAGCAAGGGTTCGGCCGAGTCTCCTCCAAGGGCTCGACAAGTAGAGAGGTGGTAAAGAGAGAGAGAGAGATAGAGAAAGGTGGCTGAACTCCCCCCAGCAGTTCATCGCCCCAGCCAAGAACAGACCCTCGCGAGGCTGTTCTTCCTTGTACTGTCCATCATCATCAGCCCAAGAGGCAATCCACCACACCACACACTGGAGTAGGGTATTACACCACAACGGTGGCCCGAACTAGTATAAACCGTGTGTCCCTTGTGTTGTTCTTTTCATAGCTTTGATCCTAGCGTGGCGGAGGGGTGCAGGAAGATAGGAGGCGAAATCTCCGCGCGCACCCCAGTGTTCGAACGTCAAGGGTCTGCGGGAACCCGAAATCCGACATTTGGTGCGCCAGGTAGGGGTTGCGCCGGAATTCGTCTTCCACCGCTCCGTTCTCCTCCGACCATCGCGCCCATGTCTGACGCACGTCGGGCCCGCGTAGAGCGTCGGGCCGCCCTTGCTTCCCACGTCGCCCAGACGGCCCCTGTCGGTGGGCACCCTCGCCGTTCCCTGTCACCTGCCGTCAACGCCGCCACCGGCCCGGCGGGGGACGAACGGCAAGCATCATCTCGGCATCTGTCCGTGCGGCAAGACGGCCGCACCGCAACTCACTCGCTCACCCCAGCTGGTTCTTCGTCCCACGTGCTCCGCGCGCCCACGGAGCCCCGCAACCTCTTCCCCGCCTATCGCGCTGCACCAGGACCCCCAGTCGTCGCGGCCCTCTTGGGCGGCTCGCAGGCGCCGCCTACAAGTTACCACGCCAAGCCGTTCATCTGCCGGGTCAGCGCCGCTTCCACACGGCAGGGGGCTCCCCTGGATCGGGCGACGCCCGAGACCGGCCTGAGCTTCAGCCCGGAGGACCACCCCTCCAACTCGGCCGGCTCGGGCGCGCTCCCCATGCTATGCACCCCCACCATCTGCCAGGTGGCCGTCACCAGAACTCTTATCGATGGCGGGACGGGCCTCAGCGTGCTCTTAGTCGAGGCCTTCAACCTCCTCTGCATATCCCTGGAATGGTTGCAGCCCAGCCGGCCCTTCTCAGGCGTTGGGGGCAGGTCGTCCAGCTCCTTGGGGCAGATCCGGCTCCCGGTGACCTTCGGCACCTACGACAACTTCCGCACGGAGCTGGTCGACTTCGACATCGCCCCCATCGGCCTCCCCTACAACGCCATCCTCGGCTACCCAGCGCTGGCCCAGTTCATGGCCGTGACGCACCCGGCGTACAACCTCATGAAGATGCCCGGGAGCAGCGGTGACCTCACCGTGCACGGGGATACTGGTGACACTCTGTGGGTGCTCAAGCTCATCTTTAGGACAGCAGTGTCAGCACAACTTGCCGACTCGGGGGCCCCGAGCCCAAGGGGGCTGCGCCCGCCAAGAAGAAGCAGTTGTTCACCCAAGACAAGGCAGAAACCAAGCAGGTGCCCGTCGATGAGGACGGGTCCACCAAAGCCACTTTCACCATAGGCGCCCACCTCAAACCCGAGCAGGAGGAGGCCCTGGTCGCGTTTCTGCGTGCAAACAAGAAGGTATTCGCTTGGGAGCCGGACCAGTTGGCAGGGATCCCCAGGAGCGTAATCGAGCATCACCTCAACGTGTGCTCCAACGTGCACCCTGTGAAGTAGAAGGCCAGGCGGCAGTCCACAGAAAAGCAGGCCTTCATCGTCCAAGAGACCCGCAAATTAGAGGCCGCTGGGGTCATTCGCGAGGTCCGATACCTAGATTGGTTGGCCAACCCTGTCGTTGTGCCGAAGAAGGGAGGGAAGGAACGCATGTGTGTCGACTTCACCAACCTCAACAAAGTGTGCCCGCAAGATCCGTTCCCGCTCCCCCGCATCGACCAGATCATTGATTCCACTGCGGAATGCGACCTGTTGTGCTTCCTGGATGCCTTCTCCGGGTATCACCAGATCAAGATGGCGGTGGAAGACGTCGAGAAGACGGCCTTCCTGACCCCGTGCGGGGTGTACTGCTACACCTGCATGCCATTCGGTCTGCGTAACGCAGGGGCGACCTTTCAGCGGCTGATGCATATCACCTTGGGCCCGTAGCTTGGGAAGAATGTTGAAGCTTACGTCGATGACATCGTGGTAAAATCTCGGGAGGCCAGGACCTTGATACAAGGCCTGGAGGAAACCTTCGCGAGCCTCAACGCAGTGAACCTACGGCTCAACCCAGAGAAGTGTGTGTTCGGAGTCCCCTCGGGCAAGCTCTTGGGTTTCCTCGTGTCCCACCGAGGCATCGAGGCTAACCCGGAGAAGGTCAAGGTGGTGGAAGACATGAGCCCGCCAAAGACCCTCAGAGAAATGCAGAAGCTCACGGGGCACGTGACCGCGCTAGGGCGCTTCATCTCCAAGTTGGGGGAACGAGCCCTGCCCTTCTTCCAGCTAATGAAGAAAAAGGGGCCCTTCGAGTGGACTGAAGAGGCCGACAAGGCGTTCCAAGATCTCAAGAGATACCTGACCAGCCCACCGGTCATGGTGGCCCCGCGCCCTCCGGAGCCCCTGGTGCTCTACCTCGCCGCCACTCCCTACTCCGCCAGCGCAGCCTTGGTAGCAGTCAAAGAGGAGCGCCGGATCAAAACCACGGCAGCAGCCTGGGATAAGGCAGAACAGGGACAAGGAAGGCCCACAGAAACCGCCATCACAGCTGAGGAGGATCAGCCGCCATAGAGGGGCGCACCAGAGGCCGAAGAGGCCCCTCTCCAGACGGTCAGTCTCAAGAGGCCCCATTGCCCCAAGAGGCGCCACGGTCTCTGAAGGGAGCCACCTGCACTGACGCACTCCACCTTGTTGAGCACCCGGTGTACTTCGTCAGCACAGTGCTGCGGGATGCAAGAGCATGGTTCCTCATGCCTCAAAAACTCCTCCTCACGTTACTGGTGGCTTCGCGCAAACTGCGGCACTATTTTCAGGGTCACCCCATCAAGGTCGTCTCGTCATACCCCCTGGAGAGGGTGCTCAGGAGCCCCAATTCAGCTGGGAGGGTCGCTGAGTGGAACATAGAGCTGCAAGCGTTTCAACTCGAATTCAGCATGACCAGAGTCATCAAGGGAGCAGCGTTGGCAGATTTTGTGGCAGAATGGACGGAGGCGCCAGGCCTCAAGGCCGGCGAGGATCGGTCCCTATCCTCGGGAAGCGAGCCGCCAGAAGGCTGGGTTATGTACTTCGATGGGGCGTTCTCCAGACACGGCGCAGGGGCTAGGGCGGTGCTTATATCGCCCACCCAGGACAAGCTCTATTACGCCGTGTAGCTTTGTTTCCAGCAAGGCGAAAAGGTCTCCAACAACATAGCGGAATATGAAGGCTTAATAGCGGGCATGAAGGCCGCAGCTGCCCTGGGGGTGAAACGCCTCACCATCAAGGGCGATTCGCAGCTCCTTGTCAATTTCTCCAACAAGGTGTACGAGCCGAAGGATGAGCACATGGAGGCCTACCTTGCAGAGGTCCGCAGGATGGAGAAGCAGTTTTGGGGGTTGGAGTTGCAGCATGTGCCCCGTGGCACCAATCAGGAAGCTGATGACATTGCCAAACGCGCGTCCAGGCGGTTACCTCAGGAGCCTGGCATTTTCGAGGAGCGGCTCTTCAAGCCTTCAGCCTTACCGTCATTATCAAGCACGGCTCAGCCCAGGGAGGAGCTCCCTCAGCCACCTACCTCAGGAGCTCCGGCTTGTGGCCCGGCCTCGGGAGCACGCCTACTCCTGACGATGGAACCTTAGGAGGGATGTGGATCACGGAGCTCCGGAGCTACCTAACGCAAGGGACCCTGCCGGAGAAGGAGGAGGAAGCAGAGCGAGTGGCGCGCCAGGCCACGGCATACTGCATCAAAGATGGAGAGCTCTACCGGAAGCGACCAAACGATGTATCCCTGCGCTGCATCTCCAGGGAGCAAGGGAAGGAACTACTGGAAGATATACACGGCGGAGATTGTGGACATCATTCGTCATCGCGGACCCTCGTTGGCAAGGCGTTCCGCAGTGGGTTTTACTGGCCCACCGCGCTCAATGACGCCGTTGAACTAGTGAAGGCTTGTGAGGCCTGCCAGTTCCATGCCAAGTAGATCCATCAGCCGGCAGGGGGCTTGCAGACTATCCCCCTTTCGTGGCCATTTGCAGTCTGGGGGTCGACATCTTGGGTCCGTTTCCTCGGGCGCCAGGGGGCTACCGCTACCTTTACGTTGCCGTGGACAAATTCACCAAGTGGGCTGAAGTGGAGGCTGTCCGCACCATTCCTGCGGGTTCTGCAGTCAAGTTCATCAAGGGCATCGTGAGCCGGTTCGGGGTGCCGAATCGCATCATCACGGACAACGGTTCGCAGTTCACCAGTAACCTCTTCAAAACATACTATGCTAACCTTGGAACGCAGATATGCTACGCTTCAGTGGCGCACCCCCGGAGCAATGGCCATGCCGAGCGAGCCAACGCGGAGGTCCTGAGGGGCCTCAAGACCAGGACGTTCAAGAAGAAGCTGGAGGCTTGCGGCAGAGGTTGGTACGACGAACTGCAGTCCGTGTTGTGGTCCATCCGCACCACCGCGACCAAGCCGACTGGAGAGACCCCGTTCTTCCTGGTCTACGGAGCAGAAGCACTCCTCCCTCACGAGGTCAGATGTCGCTCCGCGCGGGTCCTGGCGTTCGACGAGGCACAGCAGGACGCCATGCGGGGGACGGACCTCGTGCTGGGGGAGGAGCGTTGCCGGGAAGCCGCGCTGCGAGCGGCGAGGTACCAACAAGCACCGCGGCGATATCACTACCGCAACATCCGCCCCAGGACTCTTGAGGTAGGAGACCTCGTGCTCAGGCGGGTTCTCTCCAGGGAGGGATTGCACAAGCTCTCTCCCATGTGGGAGGGCCCGTTCAAGGTTGTTCATGTTTCCAGGCCCGGCTTCGCGCGCTTGGAGACTCAAGAGGGAGTGCCGTTCCAGAATGCATGGAACATCCAGCACCTCCGGAGGTTCTACCCCTGAAAAGGCCCGGAGCCTATGAAGCAAGGCGAGTGCCTGTGAAGCTATCGCGTTTTGGAAAAGCCCCGGAGCCTGTGAAGCAAGGCGAGTGCCTGTGAAGCTATCGCGTTTTGGAAAAGGCCCGGAGCCTGTGAAGCAAGGCGAGTGCGTGTGAAGCTATCGCGTTTTGGAAAAGGCCCGGAGCTTGTGAAGCAAGGCGAGTGCCTGCGAAGCTATCGCGTTTTGGAAAAGGCCCGGAGCCTGTGAAGCAAGGCGAGTGCCTGTGAAGCTATCGCATTTTGGAAAAGGCCCGGAGCCTGTGAAGAAGGCCAACGCCTGTGAAGCTCGCCGCCCGTGACACTCTCACGTAATAATGAGTTGGGGTTGTACACGCCCCGGAGTCTCAGGAGCGCCGGCCTCAGGCCCTGGGGCTCCCTCCCACGCCCAGTGGCAGCACTTACCTCCGCGCCGGTGAGAAGACATCGAAGACTAGACTAGGTGCCGGATGCGGCT
Organism: Triticum urartu; assembly: GCF_003073215.2. NCBI lineage: Eukaryota > Viridiplantae > Streptophyta > Magnoliopsida > Poales > Poaceae > Triticum > Triticum urartu. The sequence goes on along the minus strand of NC_053024.1, from coordinate 174,440,620 downwards.
TTTCATTTGCTTTCCGCAGTTGGCTTGTTCCTCTTCGTTTGGAGTTTTATTGAAGTTGTTGCCGTCTTTGGCTTGCGGTTCTTCGGCGTTTCGCTCTCCTGCCTCGGTTTCTCTTGCGCAAGGCCTCGCGAGGGGGAGAGCCGGGCGCCCTCGCGAGTGTTCCTATCCTAGTCACTCAAAGAGTTCACGACCTGGGCCCCTTACAGGAGCACCCCTCTAGTCCGTGCCCCAAGGGCACCGCGACACAAACAAAGGGCCTGGGTCGGTCGCCCCCCACGGCCGGGGCCGGGAACTATCCACGCTCGGGCACATAGCCGGAAGGTACGATAACGAAAGCAAAACGATGATTAACAAGCAATAACCCAAACACGCCCCCGCGGGGCTCCGCACTATTGTCTTTGTTACGCAGGAAAAAGGGAAAAGGAAGAACAAATCCGGCACGGCTCGCCTCACACTGGCCCGCAGGGAAGGCCCGAGCTGCCTCCGGAGCTCAGGCGGACTCCCTCTCACGCTTCACCAGGGCGCGGCGGCGGGCGGACACGTTACCACCCCCCAAGCAGATACGACGGCGTGGAGGCTGATCGCGGCCACCGCTAGAGGAGTCGCTGCCTGAAGAAGAACCGGAGAAGCTTGGGGAACCCCGAACGCCGCCAGCCGTGCGAGTGCTGCTCTCTCCACCATCACCGGAGCTGGGTTCCCAGCCGCGGTCGTCACCCTCGGGGCAACACCCTGCGTGGCGACCATCTTCCCCAAACACCCTCACGTAGAGGGTGGCGTCTCCATCGAACTTGAAGTGTAGGGTGCATCGACGGCTCAGGCCACGCGCGCGGGCAAACGTCTGCCAACCACGGGCCAGGGACAGGCTCCCGGCCGCGGAGGCCTCCAGAGAGACCCATGAGGCCCGACTGCAGCAGCCGTCGACCTGGAGCAAGAGGCCACCCGGGGCGCCGACCGGGAGCTCGCCGAGGAGGAAGCGAGGAAGCGGAAGCCGGGTGCTAGCCGGCTCCGCTGACCACACGATGAACTCCGGCAGCACTTCAGCAGCACGAACGCGCGGCCTGGTGGGATGCGCAGCCAGAGCGCACCCCCCGGCTGCAGCAATCCGCCCGTCGCCGCGCTGAAGATCGCCTCCACGGCCACAGGGAGCCACCGCGGTGGCCACAGGATGCTTGCGAGGGCGCCCTCGGCCGCGCTTGGGTGGGGGAGAGGCGGGCTCAACCCGGCAGGCCTTCCCCTTCTCGGCGGCTGAGAACCTCCTCGACGGGGCCATGAAGAAAAAGGAGAAGCAAGGGGGGATGAACTGGAAGGGCGTGCGCCGGTCCATACTTATGGCTGGCGATGGCCAACCAACGGCCCCCACGATCGCAGGTAATTATGACCCGCTTTGCATGCAAGGACTTGTCCAATCCGTGCAGTTGCCGAGGCGCCGTGGGGAAGTGGAGACGCCCACGTCCAATCAACCGCCTCGAGGCGCCCAAGGCCGCAGGCTGTTAGGGCCCGCGGCGCTTCGCTCTTGCCCTTCCGCCTCCCTGCACGGCCAAGTCCGGGCGCGCCTTGGGCCCGGGGGCTACTGTCGGCGTTCTGGGAACGGGGGTCCCCAGACTTGCCTACCTGCGGCCTGTGGCGTGGCTCAAAGGGGGGCCCAGCACGGCCCATCTTCACCAACACAAACTCAAGACCCTCGCGAGGGGCCAAGCCTCGCGGGGCGGACGACACAGAGCTTCCTCAGGCACGGCCTTGTCAGGCTGGCTCACGAGGAGGCGGAGAGATCAAGGCGGGGTACCTCGCAAGGTGCCCGTGACGCAAGCCATGACGACTTAGGGCGCCAGGCGGGTGCCAGCCCGCGCAGCGTCCTCCTTTCCTCTTTGGTGCAAAGGGGGCAAGCGCAGCCGCGGAGTACCGAGGCATCAGGCAAAGGTTGCCGTTTCGGTGCAACGAGACCAAGACCAGGAGGACTACGAGATGGAGGTCACCGTGGAGCCCAAGACGGCGTCATCACCAGAGCTTTGCGCAGGCGAAGACTACTTTTGTCAGGATAGTTGATACTTACTGTCCCCCTTCAAATTAGCCCGCCATTGTTGGCTCCCTTCCCGCTTAATATTTTGGGAGAGGACCAGGGCCACTATAAATAGGACCGGCCACCCGCGTAGCAAGGGTTCGGCTGAGTCTCCTCCAAGGGCTCGACAAGTAGAGAGGTGGTAAAGAGAAAGAGAGAGAGAGAGAGAGAGAGAGAGAGAGAGAGAGAGAGAGAGAAAGGTTCATCGCCCCAGCCAAGAACAGACCCTCGCGAGGCTGTTCTTCCTTGTACTGTCCATCATCATCAGCCCAAGAGGCAATCCACCACACCACACACTAGAGTAGGGTATTACACCACAACGGTGGCCCGAACCACTATAAACCTTGTGTCCCTTGTGTTGTTCTTTTCATAGCTTTGATCCTAGCGTGGCGGAGGGGTGCAGGAAGATAGGAGGCAAAATCTCCGCACGCACCCCAGTGTTCGAACCTCAAGGGTTTGCCGGAACCCGAAATCCGACAAACTCTTATTCAAGTATCCCTTTATGCTATTCAGAAATTCTATATCATTTCCGATTAGTAATATGTCATCTACATATAATATCAGAAATGCTACAGAGCTCCCGCTCACTTTCTTATAAATACATGCTTCTCCAAAAGTCTGTACAAAACCAAATGCTTTGATCACACTATCAAAGCGTTTATTCCAACTCCGAGAAGCTTGCACCAGTCCATAAATGGATCGCTGGAGCTTGCATACTTTGTTAGCTCCCTTTGGATCGACAAAACCTTCCGGTTGCATCATATACAACTCTTCTTCCAGAAATCCATTCAGGAATGCAGTTTTCACATCCATCTGCCAAATTTCATAATTATAAAATACGGCAATTGCTAACATGATTCAGACAGACTTAAGCATCGCTACGGGTGAGAAGGTCTCATCGTAGTCAATCCCTTGAACTTGTCGAAAACCTTTTGCGACAAGTCGAGCTTTGTAGACAGTAATATTACCGTCAGCGTCAGTCTTCTTCTTGAAGATCCATTTATTCTCAATTGCTTGCCGATCATTGGGCAAGTCAACCAAAGTCCATACTTTGTTCTCATACATGGATCCCATCTCAAATTTCATGGCTTCAAGCCATTTTGCGGAATCTGGGCTCACCATCGCTTCTTCATAGTTCGTAGGTTCATCATGATCTAGTAGCATGACTTCCAGAACAGGATTACCGTACCACTCTGGTGCAGATCTTACTCTGGTTGATCTACGAGGTTCAGTAGTATCTTGTTCTGAAGTTTCATGATCATCATCATTAGCTTCCTCACTAATTGGTGTAGGTGTCACAGAAACTGGTTTCTGTGATGTACTACTTTCCAATAAGGGAGAAGGTACATTCACCTTGTCAAGTTCTACTTTCCTCCCACTCACTTCTTTCGAGAGAAACTCCTTCTCTAGAAAAACTCCAAATTTAGCAACAAAAGTTTTGCCCTCGAATCTGTGATAGAAGGTGTACCCAACAGTCACCTTTGGGTATCCTATGAAGACACATTTCTCCGATTTGGGTTCGATCTTATCAGGTTGAAGTTTTTTCACATAAGCATCGCAGCCCCAAACTTTCAGAAATGACAACTTTGGTTTCTTGCCAAACAAAAGTTCATAAGGCGTCGTCTCAATGGATTTTGATGGTGCCCTATTTAACGTGAATGCGGCCGTCTCTAGAGCATATCCCCAAAACGATAGCGGTAAATCAGTAAGACACATCATAGATCTTACCATATCTAGCAAAGTACGATTACGACGTTCGGACACACCATTAATCTATGGTGTTCCATGTGGCGTGAGTTGTGAAACTATTCCGCATTGTTTCAAATGTACACCAAACTCGTAACTCAAATATTCTCCTCCACGATCAGATCGTAGGAATTTTATTTTCTTGTTACGATTATTTTCAACTTCACTCTGAAATTATTTGAACTTTTCAAACGTTTCAGACTTATGTCTCATTAAGTAGATATACCCATATCTGCTTAAGTCATCTGTGAAGGTGAGAAAATAACGATATCCGCCACGAGCCTCAACATTCGTCGGACCACATACATCTGTATGTATGATTTCCAACAAATCTGTTGCTCTCTCCATAGTACTGGAGAACGGTGTTTTTGTCATCTTACCCATAAGGCACGGTTCGCAAGTACCAAGCGATTCATAATCAAGTGGTTCCAAAAGTCCATCAGTATGGAGTTTCTTCATGCGCTTTACACCGATATGACCCAAACGGCAGTGCCACAAAAAAGTTGCACTATCATTATCAACTCTGCATCTTTTGGCTTCAACATTATGAATATGTGTGTCACTACTATCGAGATTTAATCAGAATAGACCACTCTTTAAGGGTGCATGACCATAAAAGATATTACTCATATAAATAGAACAACCATTATTCTCTGATTTAAATGAATAACCGTCTCGCATCAAGCAAGATCCAGATATAATGTTCATGCTTAACGCTGGCACCAAATAACAATTATTTAGGTCTAATACTAATCCCAAAGGTAGATGTAGAGGTAGCGTGCCAACCGCGATCACATCGACTTTGGAACCATTTCCCACGTGCATCGTCACCTTGTCCTTAGCCAATTTTCGCTTAATCCGTAGTCCTTGTTTCGAGTTGCAAATGTTAGCAACAGAACCAGTATCAAATACCCAGGTGCAACTGCGAGCATTAGTAAGGTACACATCAATAACATGTATATCACATATACCTTTGTTCACCTTGCCATCCTTCTTATCCGCCAAATACTTGGGGCAGTTACGCTTCCAGTGACCAGTCTGCTTGCAGTAGAAGCACTCAGTTTCAGGCTTAGGCCCAGGTTTGGGTTTCTTCTCTTGAGTAGCAACTTGCTTGCTGTTCTTTTTGAAGTTCCCCTTATTCTTTGCTTTGCCCTTTTTCTTGAAACTAGTGGTCTTGTTAACCATCAACACTTGATGCTCCTTCTTGATTTCTACCTCCGCAGCTTTCAGCATTGCGAAGAGCTCGAGAATAGTCTTATTCATCCCTTGCATATTATAGTTCATCACGAAGCTCTTGTAGCTTGGTGGCGGTGATTGAAGAATTCTGTCAATGACGCAATCATCTGGAAGATTAACTCCCAATTGAATCAAGTGATTATTATACCCAGACATTTTGAGTATATGCTCACTGACAGAACTGTTCTCCTCCATCTTGCAGCTATAGAACTTATTGGAGACTTCATATCTCTCAATCCGGGCATTTGCTTGAAATATTAACTTCAACTCCTGGAACATCTCATATGCTCCATGACGTTCAAAACGTCGTTGAAGTCCCGATTCTAAGCCGTAAAGCATGGCAGACTGAACTATCGACTAGTCATCAGCTTTGCTCTGCCAGACGTTCATAACATCTGGTGTTGCTCCAGCAGCAGGCCTGGCACCCAGTGGTGCTTCCAGGATGTAATTCTTCTGTGCAGCAATGAGGATAATCCTCAAGTTACGGACCCAGTCCATGTAATTGCTACCATCATCTTTCAACTTTGCTTTCTCAAGGAACGCATTAAAATTCAACAGAACAACAGCACAGGCCATCTATCTACAATCAAACATAAACAAGAAAGATACTATCATCAGGTATTAAGTTCATGATAAATTTAGGTTCAATTAATCATATTACTAAAGAACTCCCACTTAGATAGACAACCCTCTAATCCTCTAAGTGATTATGTGATCCAAATCAACTAAACCATGTCCGATCATCACGTGAGGTGGAGTAGTTTCATTGGTGAACATCACTATGTTGATCATATCTACTATATGATTCACGCTCGACCTTTCGGTCTCCGTGTTCCGAGGCCATATCTGTATATGCTTGGCTCGTCAAGTATAAACTGAGTATTCCGTATGTGCAACTGTTTTGCACCCGTTGTATTTGAACGTAGAGCCTATCACACCCGATCATCACGTGGTGTCTCAGCACGAAGAACTTTCACAACGGTGCATACTCAGGGAGAACACTTCTTGATAATTAGTGAGAGATCATCTTAAAATGCTACCATCAATCAAAGCAAGATAAGATGCATAAAAGATAAACATCACATGCAATCAATATAAGTGATATGATATGGCATCATCATCTTGTGCTTGTGATCTCCATCTTCGAAGTATCGTCGTGATCACCATCGTCACCGGCGCGGCACCTTGATCTCCATCGTAGCATCGTTGTCGTCTCGCCAATCTTATGCTTCTACGACTATCGCTACCGCTTAGTGATAAAGTAAAACATTACAGGGCGATTGCATTGCATACAATAAAGCGACAACCATATGGCTCCTCCCAGTTGCCGATAACTCGGTTACAAACCATGATCATCTCATACAATAAAATTTAGTATCATGTCTTGACCATATCACATCACAACATGCCCTGCAAAAACAAGTTATACGTCCTCTACTTTGTTGTTGCAAGTTTTACGTGGCTGCTACGGGCTTAAGCAAGAACCAATCTTACCTACGCATCAAAACCACAATGATAGTTTGTCAAGTTGGTGCTGTTTTAACCTTCGTAAGGACCGGGCGTAGCCACACTCGGTTCAACTAAAGTTGGAGAAACTGACACCCGCTAGCCACCTTTGTGCAAAGCACGTCGGGAGAACCGGTCTCGTGTAAGCGTACGCGTAATGTCGGTCCGGGCCGCTTCGTCCAACAATACCGCCGAACCAAAGTATGACATGCTGGTAAGCAGTATGACTTATATCGCCCACAATTTACTTGTGTTCTACTCGTGCATATAACATCAACACATAAAACCTAGGCTCTGATACCACTGTTGGGGAACGTAGTAATTTCAAAAAAAATCCTACGCACACGCAAGATCATGGTGATGCATAGCAACGAGAGGGGAGAGTGTAGTCTACGTACCCTCGTAGACCGATAGCGGAAGCATTATGACAACGCGGTTGATGTAGTCGTACGTCTTCACGGCCCGACCGATCAAGCACCGAAACTACGGCACCTCCGAGTTTTAGCACACGTTCAGCTCGATGACGATCCACGGACTCCGATCCAGCAAAGTGTCGGGGAAGAGTTCCGTCAGCACAACGGCGTGGAGACAATCTTGATGTTCTACCATTGCAGGGCTTCGCCTAAGCACCGCTACAATATTATCGAGGATTATGGTGGAAGGAGGCACCGCACACGGCTAAGAAAACGATCACGTGGATCAACTTGTGTGTCTATGGGGTGCCCCCTGCCCCCGTATATAAAGGAGCAAGGGGAGGAGGCCGGCCGACCCTATAGGCACGCCAAGGAGGGGGAAGGAAGTGGGGAGGGAGAAGGAAAGAGGGGGCGCCCCCCCTCCTAGTCCAATTCGGACCAAGGGGGGAGGAGGCATGCGGCCCACCCTGGCTGCCCTTCTCTCTCTCCACTAAGGCCCATATGGCCCATTACTTCTCCCGGGGGGGTTCCGGTAACCCTCCGGTACTCCGGTTTTCTCCGAAATCACCCGAAACACTTCCGGTGTCCGAATATAGCCGTCCAATATATCAATATTTATGTCTTGACCATTTCGAGACTCCTCGTTATGTCTGTGATCACATCCGGGACTCCGAGGAACCTTCGGTACATCAAAACATATAAACTTATAATATAACTGTCATCGAAACGTTAAGCGTGCGGACCCTACGGGTTCGAGAACTATGTAGACATGACCGAGACACGTCTCCGGTAAATAACCAATAGCGGAACCTGGATGCTCATATTGGCTCCCACATCTTCTACGAAGATCTTTATCGGTCAGACCGCATAACAACATACGTTGTTCCCTTTGTCATCGGTATGTTACTTGCCCGAGATTCGATCGTCGGTATCTCAATACTAGCAACAGAACCAGTATCACATACCCAGGCACTACTGCGATCATTAGTAAGGTACACATCAGTAACATGTATATCAAATATACCTTTCACTTTGCCATCCTTCTTCTCCGCCAAATACTTGGGGCAGTTCTGCTTCCAGTGACCAGTCCCTTTGTAGTAGAAGCACTCAGTCTGAGGCTTAGGTCCAGACTTGGGCTTTTTCACTTGAGCAGCAACTTGCTTGCCATTCTTTTTGAAGTTCCCCTTCTTCCCTTTACCCTTTTTCTTGAACTGGTGGTCTTGTTGACCATCAACACTTGATTCTCCTTCTTGATTTCTACCTCCGCAGCCTTTAGCATCGCCAAGAGCTCGGGAATTGTCTTATCCATCCCTTGCATATTATAGTTCATCACGAAGCTCTTGTAGCTTGGTGGCAGTGATTGAAGAACTCTGTCAATGACACTATCAACTGGAAGATTAACTCCCACCTGAGTCATGTGATTGTGGTACACAGACATTCTGAGTATATGCTCACTGACAAAACTATTCTCCTCCATTTTGCAGCTGTAGAACTTATTGGAGACTTCATATCTCTCAATCCGGGCATTTGCTTGAAATATTAACTTCAACTCCTAGAATATCTCATATGCTCCATGACGTTTAAAACGTCGTTGAAGTCCTGGTTCTAAGCCATAAAGCATGGCACACTGAACTATCGAGTAGTCATTAGCTTTGCTCTGCCAGATGTTCATAACATCTGGCGTTGCTCCTGCAACGGGTTTGGCACCTAGCGGTGCTTCCAGGACGTAATTCTTCTGTGCAATAATGAGGATAATCCTCAAGTTACGGACCCAGTCTGTGTACTTGCTACCATCACCTTTCAACTTTGTTTTCTCTAGGAACGCATTAAAATTCAACGGAACAACAACACGGGCCATATATCTACAACAACATAGACATGCAAAATACTATCAGGTACTAAGTTCATGATAAATTAAAGTTCAATTAATCATATTACTTAAAAACTCCCACTTAGATAGACATCCCTCTAATCATCTAAGTGATCACATGATCCATATCAACTAAACCATGTCCGATCATCACGTGAGATGGAGTAGTTTTCAATGGTGAACATCACTATGTTGATCATATCCACTATATGATTCACGCTCGACTTTTCGGTCTCAGTGTTCCGAGGCCATATCTGCATATGCTAGGCTCGTCAAGTTTAACCCGAGTATTCTGCTTGTGCAAAACTGGCTTGCACCCGTTGTATGTGAACGTTGAGCTTATCACACCCGATCATCACGTGGTGTCTCGGCACGAAGAACTGCAGCAACGATGCATACTCAGGGAGAACACTTATACCTTAAAATTTAGTGAGAGATCATCTTATAATGCTACCGCCGTACTAAGCAAAATAAGATGCATAAAGGATAAACATCACATGAAATCAATATAAGTGATATGATATGGCCATCATCATCTTGTGCCTTTGATCTCCATCTCCAAAGCACCGTCATGATCACCATCGTCACCGGCTTGACACCTTGATCTCCATCGTAGCATCGTTGTCGTCTCGCCAACTATTGCTTCTACGACTATCGCTACCGCTTAGTGATAAAGTAAAGCAATTACATGGCGATTGCATTTCATACAATAAAGCGACAACCATATGGCTCCTGCTAGTTGCCGATAACTGTGTTACAAAACATGATCATCTCATACACCAATTTATATAATCACGTCTTGACCATATCACATCACACATGCCCTGCAAAAACAAGTTAGACATCCTCTACTTTGTTGTTGCAAGTTTTACGTGGCTGCTACGGGCTTAGCACGAATCGTTCTTACCTATGCATAAAAAAACACAACGCGGTATAGTGATTGCTTTTTGATCTTCAGAAAGAACCATGTTCATTGAATCCGATTCAACTAAAGTTCGAGAAACAGACACCCACTAGCCACCTGTGTGCGAAGCACGTCGGTAGAACCAGTCTCGCATAAGCGTACGCGTAATGTCGGTCTGAGCCGCTTCATCCAACAATACCGCTGAATCAAGAATCAACTAGTGACGGAAAGCAATATGTATATACCCATGCCCACAACTCCTTTGTGTTCTACCCGTGCATATAACATCTACGCATAGACCTGGCTCGGATGCCACTGTTAGGGAACGCAGTATTTCAAAAAAATTCCTAAGATCACCCAAGATCTATCTAGGAGATGCATAGCAATGAGAGAGGGAGAGTATGTCTACGTACCCTCGTAGACCGAAAATGGAAGCATTATGAGACGCGGTTGATGTAGTCGAACGTCTTCGCGATCCAACCAATCAAGTACCGAACGTACGGCACCTCCGCGATCTACACACATTCAGCTCAGTGACGCCCCTCGTACTCTTGATCCAGATGAGGCCAAGGGAGAGTTTCGTCAGCACGACAATGTGATGACGACGATGATGAAGTTACCGATGCAGGGTTTCGCCTAAGCACTACAACGATATGACCGAGGTGGAAATCTGTGGAGGGGGGCACCGCACACGGCTAAACAATCAACTTGTGTGTCTACGGGGTGCCCCTCCCCCGTATATAAAGGAGTGGAGGAGGGGAGGGCCAACCCTCTCTATGGCGCGGCCCAAGGGGGGAGGTCCTACTCCCAGTAGGAGTAGGTTTCCCCCCTTCCTAGTAGGAGTAGGAGAAGAAGGAAGAGGGAGAGAGTGGGAAGGAAAGGGGGGTCGGCCCCCACCCAATTCGGATTGGGCTTGGGGAGGGAGCGCCCTCCACCTGGCGCCTCCTCCTCTCTCCCACTAAGGCCCAATAAGGCCCATTGACTCCCCCGGGGGTTCCGGTAACCCCCCGGTACTCCGGTAAATGCCCGAACTCATCCAGAACCATTCCGATGTCCAAACATAGCCTTCCAATATATCGATCATTATGTCTCAACCATTTCGAGACTCCTCGCCATGTCCGTGATCACATCCGGGACTCCGAACTACCTTCGATACATCAAAACACATAAACTCATAATACCGATCGTCATCGAATGTTAAGCGTGCGGACCCTACGGGTTCGAGAACTATGTAGACATGACAGGGACTCATCCCCGGTCAATAACCAATAGCGGAACCTGGATGCTCATATTGGTTCCTATATATTCTATGAAGATCTTTATCGGTCAAACCGCATAACAACATACGTTTTCTCTTTGTCATCGGTATGTTACTTGCCCGAGATTCGATCGTTGGTATATGAATACCTAGTCCAATCTCTTTACCGGCAAGTCTCTTTACTCGTTCCGTAATGCATCATCCCGCAACTAACTCATTAGTCACATTGCTTGCAAGGCTTATAATGATGTGCATTACCGAGAGGGCCCAAAGATACCTCTCCGATACATGGAGTGACAAATCCTAATCTTGATCTATGCCAACTCAATAAACACCATCGGAGACACATGTAGATCATCTTTATAGTCACCCAGTTACGTTGTGATGTTTGATAGCACACTAAGTGTTCCTCCGGTATTCGGGAGTTGCATAATCTCATAGTCGTAGGAACATGTATAAGTTATGGAGAAAGCAATAGCAATAAACTAAATGATCATAGTGCTAAGATAACGGATGGGTCAAGTCAATCACATCATTCTCTAATGATGTGATCCCGTTCATCAAATGACAACTCATGTCTATGGTTAGAAAACTTAACCATCTTTGATTAACGAGCTAGTCAAGTAGAGGCATACTAGTGACACTCTGTTTGTCTATATATTCACACATGTACTAAGTTTCCGGTTAATACAATTCTAGCATGATAATAAACATTTATGATGATATAAGAAAATATAAATAACAACTTTATTATTGCCTCTAGGGTATATTTCCTTTAGTTGCGCCGACGAACAGCGCCCTACAGCGGTTTGCAGCTCGGCGCCCACAAGGTGTTTAACAAAACGCTTGCAAGGTATATATTGTTTCTAACTTCATTTTTGTAGATGAACTTGGAGCATGTTGTTTGTAGTGTTAAATTTTAGTTTGAATTCAAATTTGTAGATGAGTTCGTCCCACGATTCTTCCGATGAAGAATTTGATCTTCAAGAGGAGGAGGACCTCGCAATGGTCCTAGCTATGCACATCAACAAAAAGCCGAAGCATGATGGGTTTGGTTTTTGGTCGTCAGAAATTGTGGAGGGAAAGGATCGATGCCCACAACAGATTGATGAGGAACTATTTTGAGGAGAATCCCACATACCACGAGTCCTACTTTCGGCGCCGTTTTAGGATGAGCATCGAGCTGTTCAAACACATTGCAGAGAGAGTGGCGAGCCATGATCGGTTTTTTTAGCAAAGGAGGAATGCCGGCGGAGAACTCGGGCATATGACCTTTCAAAACATGACCGCCGCTTTGCGTATGTTGGCATACAGTATTCCGACGAATCTAGTTGATTATCACTTGGCCATATGTGAGAGCCAAGCCATCATGTGTGTCAAGCGCTTCGCGGTTGGAATCCTGCAGCTGTTTGGTCTAAATATTTGAGAGCTCCCAATCCTGAAGACGCCGCAAGGCTTTTGGAGATGAATAAAGCTCGTGGGTTCCCAGGTATGCTTGGCTCAATAGATTGTATGCATTGGAGTTGGAAGAATTGTCCTAAGGCATGGCATGGACAATTCCACGGCCAGAAAAAATGTTCCACTATAATCCTTGAAGTGGTGGCCGATCAGAAGACTTGGATCTGGCATGCTTTTTGGAATGCCAGGATCTTTGAACGACATTAATGTTGTTCAACGGTCACCACTCATGAATAGGATTGCAAATGGTGAACTGTCACCGGAGCAGTTTGTAGCGAATGGCCATACATACAACTATGGATACTATCTTGTGGATAGCATCTACCAAAGGTGGCAAACATTTGTGAAGCCGCTGAAAAAACCGGAAGGTAAGAAAAATGTTGATTTCCACAATGCTCAGGCGGCGGCTAGAAAAGATGTGGAGAGAGTTTTTGAAATTTTGCAAGCCTAATTTGCTATTGTGAGAGGATCGGCTAGATTTTGGGATCAAAATATCCTTTGATACATCATGAACGCTTGTGTGATCATGCATAACATGATCATCGAGAATGAGCGTGGGTAAGATTTGGAATATTCTTAGTATGAGTTGTTGGGACGTCTCATGCGAGTGCGGTGGAGGGTTGAGAGGGTGGCCCGCTTTGTTGCCTCCTATCATGCCATTTGACGTGCCGAAACGCATGATAAACTTGAGAAGGATCTAGTCGAGGAGCGGTGGGCATGGAATGGGCGACAAAACACATGATGTTGTATGTTTGTTGTACTGTTATTTGTTGTATTGGTCATGAACTATTTGTTGTATTGTAGTTTAATTATTTGTTTGAGTTGTAATAATATTTGAACTATTTTTTGTCGATTTATTTTGTGTGTGTTTGATCCTTTTTGTTTCACATTGAATGCAAAATGTTGTGTGTGCTGGGCGCGCGCTCTATTTTGCCGCGGTACAAATTTTCAGCGCATGATGAAGCAACTGTGTGGTCCGGCGTGCAAAAAGGCTATTTCGGCGCTGTAAAAAAAATTGTGCGCCGTGCCGTAGCGCATTTGTTGGAGATGCTCTTAGTTTCTTATGGCTAAGCTTCCTATATTTAATTAGTTGTAGATTGTAATTATGTTTTCATCTAGGTACATGTGCCTAGCATAGTTTCTTTCTAGGGTCATCAAACTTCTCTTTCTCCTCTTAATTAACTTGCTACATCAGATTTTTGCCTACTTCACAACCTTAGCACATATATAAGATGGAGCACTGAGAAGGGCTTGACAGAGTGTGGATCATGAAATCAAAGCGTTGGTTTAAATATTTATCTAGCCGGAGGTTTGCGAACAGGCCCTCAAATGAGGAAAAGCGATTAAAAATGACCAGCTCTTTGCTCTCAAATCAAGATCCTCCATAGAAGAGGAATCCGACACGAAGGAATACCATCTTCACATAGGGTGTGGCGGAGCGGCACATATATTCTCATTTGTCATGGCCAAGTCTGGGGCGACTTAGTCATTCACGGCCATCGGATCAAGGGTAAAAGGACGAGATCCGTCCGGTCACAATTCCAATGTTGGTCACAATAATCATTGTCCTGTGTTACTGTATCAAAGTGATGTTCGTTGTGTTATGTATCATCTCATCTAGATGGTGAGTATTTGATCCAATGGTTGAAAATGAGCAAAGTCCTAATACATTTCCTTTTTATCTCAAAAAGGAATGTCAAAAGCCAGAGCAGAGTCCTTTTGATCCACTTCATGATTTGCAAATTTGTTTGGGGAGGAAAAGGCCTCAAATTGATGTTGAAATTCGCTATACTATGAATACGTGACCATATACACACCCATCTTTGTACAGATATCTCCATCTGTCTCACAAGTTTCGCTAAATTGAGTAAAATTTGAGAATTTCCGCTAAATTGGATAAAAGTTGTCACAAACTTGAAACTAGGGGCTAAAAATTGAACTTCACTCAAATAAAAATAATAATAATAACAATATATATTGTTTTCATAAAGTAAAGAACAAGAAACAGGCTCACCCCTTGTATACTTTGGCTACTTCAGCACAAATGATCGTTCTCAACCAGAGTTAAACTTGATAGCACAGAAGTCAATGGTTTCTTTTACCTCTGCACCATTATACTATGCAGATGTGCCGTGTGGGAACATAGGAATGCATAAATATATAGGGACAATTCCATTTCTGCCCCTAACTGGAACCCACTACTCAAATTTGCCCCTAATTTCAATGTGTGCTCAAATTTGCCCCTCTGCCGTTAGTTGCCCTTATAGAAATGTCCTTCTGCGTCGTTACCGTCTGGTCAAACAGCTTTGACCATCTCGAAAAAATAGCATAAAAAGTCAAAAAAATCTAAAATTTTGTGGGATCGAAGGTACTTAGGTTCGCAAGGTGCGTGCAAATTTTCATGTTGTTTGGACATTCTAGGAGCTCATGGCGAAGGAAAAATAGTAAATATGTACGCGTGTGAACCGTAAATTCAAAAAAATAGCAAAAAAATTCAAAAAAATATGAATTCTTTTGGCATCCAAGATGCTTAGGTGTGGAAGGTGTGTGCAAATTTTTTTTGTGTTTGGACATTGTAGGAGCTCGTGGAGAAAAAAAAATTTGTCTCAGAAAAAAACTTGTAAAAATACACTATTTTGGTTTTTTCTGCGAGAGCTCCTCGCATGTCATTTGATAACAAAATTTTGCACACGCCTTGTGCCCCCGAGCATCTTGGATGCCAAAAAATTTCATATGTTTTTGAATTTTCTTGCTATTTTTTTAAATTTACTATTCAAAGATGTACAGATTTATTGTTTTCCTTTGCCACGCGCTCCTGATATGTCTAAATAGCATGAAAATTTGCACGCGCCTTGCGCACATGAGTAGCTTCAATCCCACAAAATTTCAGGTTTTTTTGATTTTTTTACTATTTTTTTTGAGATGGTCAAAGTTGTTTGACCGGACGGTAACGGCGCAGAAGGGCATTTCTATAAGGGCAACTAACGGCAGAGGGGCAAATTTGAGCACACATTGAAATTAGGGGCAAATTTAAGTAGTGGGTTCCAGTTAGGGGCAGAAATGTAATTGTTCCAAATATATAACCTTGAATAGTCCTATGAACATGACGTGAATTTCATTGATTTTGTTAGTTGGTTATATTTAACTAGTTGTACTTTGGCCAGGTTGTCTCCCCCTGATCTTTTTGGTTTTCAGTTGCTGAGGGAGTCAAATGTGAATTATAAAAATTGATGAATATGACAGAATGCATATTTATCTTAAGATTTTTGTTGTCACACTACTAAATCGATAACCGGATAATTCCAAAAGATATGTATAAATCCAATAGATACTGGTCAATCCATATGCTCCACAAATATTAGGAAGAAAGAAACCGGGGGAGGCAGCTGATGATTGGCCTCAACCACTAATTTTGCCAAGAAAAAGTATTGCTGTTGCTTTCTCTGATTGTCTTAATAGGTCGATAGTTCTCCTTCAGAAGTTTCAGCGTAGTTTATACGTTCATATCGATGCGGTCTATTCCGTGCTCGATCAGGATCATGCATGATAATATCGCTTCAGTGGACTGGATAAAGATATCTAGCGTGTTTGTCTAGTTTATAAAATAGACTGTTACTTTGCAGGCGCGGGAGATGAAATTGCGGTGACTATTCGAGGTGTGAATTCGTTTTGTTACGCAATATGGTCTGCGTGCGTGATATACTGATACTATACATGTGTGGATGTTAACAAGATTTTTTTTTAGAATATGAACGAGAAGTTAATATACTGCGCCACTGTTCTTTCCCTATAGCGGTTCAGAAAGATGACACCACATAGAAGGTTTTTTTTTTCTTGAGAAAAAGGGTGTGCTAACAGAGTTCCTTTTTTGTGAAGAAACTGCATCATTGCGAATTTGTGATAGACTAGCATTACATAGGCTAGGCCCAACATAAAGAGGTGCAGATTTCCGCCCATATATAGGTTAGACTAAGAACCAGCATGCCTGATGGGCTCAGTAAGGCCTGTGGACCCGGTTGTAAACTGAGAGGAGAGTGGTCACCATGGAACACACATGGCCCAAGTGAGTACACCTTTTTGCTAACAGGAGCCCACAGGTCCCAGCTGTGGCTTAATGTCCTCAATTTAGAGAACACAAGCCTTGCATCTTGAAAAGGAGGATGATCTAAGCAATCTCGCCCCATTTTGGACCACAGTCTGTTAGATGGATTTGGCTTAAATATCTACTAAAGTTTTGAATCAAAGGATTTTCATATGATTTTTGAAGGGCTAGAATCCTTAGAATTTTTTTTCTATATTGGTCATTTGATTCATAGGATTTTCCATACATTTCATAGGAAATCTAGTATCAACTCAAACATTTTTTTTACTATTCCTTTGCTTTTTCCTGTGGCATCAAACACTATCTGTATATCAGGATTCAAATGAGCATGCCACTCTCATCCTGTATTTTTTTTTTCTATTCCTACGTTTTAAGAATCCTGTAAATCGAAGAGGGCCTACTCAAGATGAAAATGGAAGGTGAAATGGACCAGGGTAAAATGCCCTCGAAAGGAGAACACACAATGAGCAAAGGTTGGCTGACATTGATATCCCTAACCCATCAGTGTTGAAGTCACAAACTTGACATTGGTGCTCGTAGTTTCGTGGATTTATTTCAGACCTATCGGCGATGTGAGTTTAGTGGGAGGAGACGTTCCCGTCGACTACAAAAGTGTCTGTGACGATTTGTCAATCTCAAAATGATGTGCCGACTCAGTCTCTTGAAGATGCTCGTAGGAGTAGGATGTACGTTCATGCGTTCATAGGAATGAGTACATGTGTGTATGCATGAGTGTTTGTGATTTGTACTGTGCTAAAAAAAATTTGGCTGGAAAGTTAGCTGACACGTAAACCAACATGGTTCCCTAAAACAAGACATCGCATCGTGTGGAACCTAACGATATGATCGCACGGAAGGGAAAGAAGAAGAAAATAAGGGGCTAGTGGGCTCGGAGAAGTGTTCCCTACTCTGTTGGAGCTGGGCAGTGGGTCACTGGGATGCGCACAGCGACCTAGCAGGTGTCCATGTTGGGATTACTGTATGCATACAGCTCTATTTCTCTTAGTACTCACTTTATAAAATAATATAAGAACGTTTAGATCACTAAGTAGTGATCTAAGTGCTCTTATATTAGTTTACAGAGACAGTATTTTACAAACAGAAGATTACAGTGGATCTACTCCCCCTTCCTAAATATAAGTCTTTTTAAAGATTTCAATACAAACTACATACCAATGTATATAGACCTACTTTAGAGTGTATATTCACTCATTTCATTCCATACGTAGTCAGTTATTGGAATGTCTAAAAAAGCCTTATATTTAGGAACGAGGAAGTATTAGTTTAGGGACATCGTCATTTGTCGTCATCCATGCCCACTGTGCTACCACTGACACAGGCCACAAAACCAGCCCAAACAGTTCTGCTCGACAAGATCGCCAACAGCGCAAACAGAGGAAAATGACACTGGAAGGACCACCATGTATTTGGTATCAAGATCTAGGCCACAGAAACGGGAAATGGATGTAGGTGATGGTATGGTACTGAAGTTGCTCTGTATTTGGTTGCTTCATCCGTCATGCGCTTGCGCAACGCCATGAGCACCACTGGTGGTGTTTCTGTCTGCATTGTATCTATAAACACATGGAAATGACACACAAGCTATATGTATGAAGGAATGAGATTTGGTCTGAGATCTCGAACATCATATGTATGAAGGAACGAGATTGGTCAACAAGGAACAAGGTCTAAGACATTTCAGCGATCAGTACTCGTCCAAGTAATTGTAGAGCGACTCGTCATTCCTCCACCGGCGTCTTGTGAGCAGCGACTTGAGGAAGCCCCTGCCTTTGCTCGATCTTTTCTCCCGCTCTTTCTGGTGTTCATAGTCGGACTGCACCTGCATCGAGGTTTGTCTCTGCAAGGGGTTATCACGTCAGAAACTAGAGAGAAGAAAAACTGGCTTCAGGATAATACACTGTTAAACAGAAAGAAAGCAACAATGCTGGGTTCTGGTTAACATACAAAATGCTTTGGATCCAGAGGTGGTCTTCTTGCAACTGTAGCAGATCGCGCCAGGGGATTGGGAGCAGTTGGTATTGGCGAACCTGCTCTTGTTTCTGTGAAGCAATGTCCGGTTAAGTTCTCTTCAGCAGAAGCTGCGCATTCAAAGAATGCAGCACTTGCTTGTTCAAATGTGAGGTCAGAATACTATTATACCTTTCGGATTCAAGTTCACGACTTGGGGTGATGGTGATTTAGCTCGCGCTTTTCGAGACGGCGACATGGATCGTGATCGATGATGTGTTTCACGAACTGCTGGAGACTGTGAACGGACACTCCTGCAACAGAACATGTTTTAATAAGCCTGTATTATGTCTATTTTGACAAAGAACAGTCAAGGGCTCTTATGAACACTTTGATCCACAATAACATGCAAACCACAGTCCTGAGAGTTGTCTGCCTACCTCATTGTTGTCTGCCTACTAACTGGAGTGGACATGGCTGAAAGATAAACCATTAAAAAAATCAATGACACAGCAATCTCTAGAGAACTCAGAACTCAGAAATTCAGTGAACTTACTAGACTGAGACTTGCGCATTTTGCGACCCGTATGTTGCCTGCTGTACCGTGTGGGCTCTGAAACTGGATGGATAGCGGATTCCACTATATCTACGCCTATACAACGGAACAACAATTATCTATATAGCACAAGGAGGTTATTATGTAAAGCACTAGAAACAAAATAGGCAGTGAATTTGCCTGGTAATATGTAACGCCTGTGGTACTGCGGTGCCCTGATAAGAAGAGACTGTTGAGATCTTCCCTCCTGGTCAATTGCCTGCTGGCAAATCTTTACCCTCTACAACCATGTGAAATAATGTTGCCACATTTAGGACTTGTGCGACATATTAACCAAGTTATCTGTGCGGAATGCCATAGACTCAAATGGGGGCATAGATGGCAGCATTTACATTTGTTCAATTATATGAAGTTAGAGAACATAGACAGAAAGAGGATTTACAAAATGTTTTCCCTTCATTCAGCATTCAATTACAATACCTGTTCAACCGATGATACTCGAAATTCTGTTTCATTAACCTCGTCAGCCTTTTCATTGACGAGATTATCCACCTTGTACGACACAAAGCCAAGATGGTCAACCGTGCTAACGAGTGCCTCAACTGCGTAGTCTTTTAAACTCGTCACCACCCTACAGAAGACAAGTGCAAATGAGATGCAAGATACGAGATAGCCTTCTGTTTAACCAGCATAGTAGACACGGAGCTGAATAATTAAACAAAACAAAAGACCGTACGTAGATCTGTGCGAGTTGTTTGTGTAGAATACTTCAAAATATTCTGCCGCTGAGTATAGCTGCGACCGCAGATTCCTCAAGTCCTGCAAACAAACATAATTTAAGCTCAGCATAGAGGATACTATAAGAAATGCCATATGGGAGGAACATCAATGATTAACTAAGGTGCAGCCATGTGGGGTTTCGTCGTTAACAAGGATCCTAATTTCATTACCTCGAATAGCGACAAATTTGACAAGAGATGACAACAGCACGCTAACGGTTGACATAAACAGACCAATAAGCGTGCCGGCATGCAACTAAGCTACAGTTCAAACTTCAAATGAGCAAAAGTCCACCGTATACGTGAGGCCCTACTACAAACTATGCATGACAACCTCCTTGGGTGCTGCTTATTTGCTAACAGCCTCAGTACCAATGGCCATTCCACTGCGACAAACCGCGCATTTTAAAATCATAATGCGGTAGCGCTTTTGCTCAATTGGGGGAAAGCAAGAGAAAGGTTGGGCCATTACAGGGTAGCGCACCCAATTATGTGAGCAATAGAAGAGTAGACATACAACTACATGGTACGGAAAAAGAAGGACTTAGTAACATAATACTACTAGCAGAAATTATGAGCACACTAAGTTTGGAAAGGTCACTGCAGTGCCTACCCTGTTCGCTTCTCTATCTCTACCAAAATGGGAACAAAATCTTAAGATTGACAGGGACATAGGGGGGCCACAATCAATCGCCGCCCCAAAATTGGACCCACCGCCAGATTTTCCGGCAACGCGGCCGCGCAATCGAGAAATGCAGACCGGTTTCCGCAAGAACATCGCCTAGATCCATGGGAGGGGAAGCATAAGATTGCGCCTCGGAGCCATGTGAAGGGTGAGGCGCAGGGAAACGTAGTACCTTGAGGCTGTCCGAGAAGAGGAGGCCCTCTTGCGAGGACGGCATGTCGTCGCTGGTGGAGGCGGCGTCGAGGTTGTGGGACGAGACGGAGGACGGCGACATTGCGACTGCCTCCATGGCTGAAGCCGCGGCACCAGGCCCCCGCCTCCCACCAACCAGCCTAGCGGAAACTAGGCACTTCTCGCCAAGATTCTCCGGTACCGGGCGCACCAAACCCCTCCTCGGCGGACCAAAACCCCCGAGGAGCGCCGAGAAAACAAAAAGGGAGGGCTTTTGAAGAAGAGGCGCCGTGTACTCTCGGGTGGTGGGGGTGGGAGGGGAGTAGCCGGCTCACCTACACGGGAGTTGAGCTGCCAACGGCAAGATCTGGGTCGGGTCCTGGTGGGCTCGGGAGACGCTAGTGATTGGTAGCGACATGAGAGAGGGGAGGGGCCAGGGTAGGGGGGATAGATAGATAGGGGCGAGGGGAAGAAGATGAGTGGGAAAAGAGGCGCTTTGGCTGCTAACTTTTGGGGGGATTTGGTATTTTGCCCCCCATTACTTTGGACTTTCACTATTTGCCACTCTTTACTTTGTATTTGATCTTTTGCCATCTTTTACTTTACACTTTGATCTTTTGCCCTCTGTCAGATGGGTCCCACGTATAATGACAAACTTGCCCCTCCCGAACAGATTGACCAGAAACAAGGACGAGGAACTCGTTCGTTCGCAACTCATCCCCTCCTCGTCTGTAGGAGACGGCGGCAGCCAGCTCCAGGAGATCCCCGTGGTCAACGACGGCAACGGCGACGGCCCCGGTGGTCCACGACGGCGAAGGCGAGTCTTCTTTCCCGCCCCGGCCCTTGGCCACCTAGGGTTAGGGTTACTTGTCGCCGCCACCGCCCCTCGCGTTTTGCTCCGCTGCCGGCCACCGCCTGTCCGCCCGCCGCCCGTCGCCGGCCACCGCCTCCACTCACGTTTTCCGCCGCTGCCGCCCCTCGCCTGCCCGTGCGCCGCCGCCGCCGCATCTGCTGCTCCTGGCCATGCGTCCCCGCCGCCTGCGTGCCCGTGCGCGCCGCCACTGCTGCTGCTCGTTGCCGTGCGTGGCAGGCGGGCATCCGGGGAGCAGCAGGGCAGCAGCAGCGGCTCATGGCCTCTACTGCTGCTCGTCGCCCGTGGTGGCCGTGTGTGGCCAGTGCTGTTGCTTCTCACCCCATGTGTTTTCACAATATAACTATTCCTATTTGTTGCTCCCTTTTGTACTTGCGAATACGTCAAGGTGAGAAGATTGATAAAATTTGGAATTGAGATCTCAGGGAAGTGTTGGTCCAAGAAAATAAATGGTGTACTGATTATTTATTCATGTGCTTTCAGTTTCGTTAGAAGATAACTTGTGATTACACGGCTAACTTTTGGACTAATCTGATATACACTGTTATATTACTATATTCTTGATATAGTAGGAAAAGAACCTACATATGCATATATCCTTTTTGATGTTTCATTCCAAATTATTTCAAGTTATGTGTTTGTCCTAAGCTAGACCAAGTTTATAGAAGAATATGAAATATCGACAACACTAAATATAGATATCAAAATGTATTGCATGATAATTGAAATGAAAATAATTTGGTGCTGCTCATGGCCGTGACTGCCGCTGCTGCTCATGCCCGTAGGCTGCAGTGCTATTCCTATTTGATTATTGCTTGTCACTAGAGATTTGATGGCTGCGGCGTTGGCTGATGAGGAAACACATGCAGCACCACAATTTGAAGTTGTTGCCAGTCCCAGTAGGCACATGATCACTATGCCACATAGTCTTCAAGGCAGTCCCAATCCTGTGATAAGAAGGATGTTGGCTATGGCGTTGGCGGATGAGGCGTCCCAGCAACCTACCACAACCGTTGGGAACACCATGATTGCATATGACATGTCCTCGAGCTCAAGGGCTAGAAAGTTGACCCCGAAGAGAAGGAAGAGCTAGTGTTGTGCTTGATCTTCTATGTTCTCTATGCTTTTAGTTATAGTTTGCCAGACTTGCCATCCTACTTTGTGTGGAACAATGCATCAAATGTTTCCTTATGTTTTTGGTTGTAATATGCCAG
Source organism: Triticum urartu (assembly GCF_003073215.2). NCBI lineage: Eukaryota > Viridiplantae > Streptophyta > Magnoliopsida > Poales > Poaceae > Triticum > Triticum urartu. The sequence goes on along the minus strand of NC_053024.1, from coordinate 174,417,827 downwards.
ACTTGACACCTTATGTTAGATGATGTATGGACATGTGAAATGCTTTATTTTTCTATACTGAGTTCAAGTGTGATATGGATATGAATGTCTTTCTGGAAATATATGTTAGGATTTGGATGATATGTGCATAAACAGTGGAAATGCTGTCCAAATTGAGCCAAAATGCTGCCCAACTTTTGGACTTTTTTTCGAACAACCCAGCAAAAATTGAAAAAAAATCCATATAAACAACCATATATGTGTGACCATTCTGGTAAAATTTGAGAAATTCGAATTTCAGCTGCAAATTCTGACCAAATTTGAAAGTTCTCAGAAAAAAATGAAAAAATTACAGAAAATCACTCACGCATGAATGACTAATATGTGAAAGTTTCATAAATTTTTTATCAATGGTTCAACGTTTCTATACACTTCAACATTCAGCTTAACTAGTTTGACCAAAGTTTGACCGGAATTTAAAAGTTCTTAGAAAAAATTGAAAAAATTACAGAAAATCACTCATGTATGTGTGACTAATCTGGGAATGTTTCATCATAGTTGGATCAATGGTTCAACGGTTTCATGCATTTCAACTTTCAGCTCAACTACTTTGAGCACGTGAAGCGAGGCGAGTGCGAGATGCGAGGGAGCAGCACGCAGGGGGGGGGGGCAAGGAAAGCAGGAGGGGCGAGGCAGTAGGGCAGCAGGGCCGCCGGAGAGGAGCAGGGGTAGGGTTTGTGTGTGTGGGGGGGGGGGGGGGGGGGGGGGGGGGGGGGGGCAGCAGCTAGGGTTCATCACGTTTTTGGGGTGAGGTTGATCTATGTTTCAGTCAAAGAGGTATAAGGGTATACTTGTCCTCTGATTTGTGCATGCATTTCTTCTATCATTTGCAAAGATTGTTTTTGTGTTACAAAGTGGCAAAAGATCAAAGTGCAAAGTAAAAGATGGCAAAAGATCAAATACAAAGTAAAGAGTGGCAAATAGTCAAAGTCCAAAGTAAGGGGGGGGGGGGGAACCAAATTCCCCTAACTTTTGTGGGGGAGCGGAGCAATGAGGGCAAACTGCAGAGGTTGTTGAGCGACACAGATGGACCATGGTTTTATCCTAGCCGTGTCACTGCGGTGTGGGCCATGGGTTTATCCTGTAGAGTTAATACATACTCCTTCCGTTCCCAAATAAGTGTCTCATCTTAGTGCAATTTTATACTGAGGGGGTGTTTGGTTCCAGGGACTTTTTTGTGTTGGGACTAGAAAAAGTCCCTAGCAAACCAAACAGGATGGGACTTTTTGCTAAGAGTCCTTAGAAGCACCTCCTTGAGAGCCTTTTTTAAAAAGTCTCAGGGACTAGAAAAAGTCCTAGGACTAGAGAACCAAACACCACCTGAAGCTAGTACAAAGTTGAGACATTTATTTTTGGGACGGAGAAAATAATTCTGTTCTTCAACTACTCGTTTTACGTCTCTAAAAACTGTCAAAATCAAGTTATATCTTCCTAAATTACTGGCTCATGTGACACTTAAAGTGACACGAGATTAAGCTAAGCAAGGAGCCTTGGAAATTTGTTGTGCAACCTCTCAAGCATCTGTCTAATTTGGGCTAATTTTTGTGCACAAGAATAAATTGTATACAACTATACGATTGTTGTTGTAGACATTAGAATTAACACAAGACAATAATAAACTTCTGCAATTTACGAGATGTGTGAACGTCAAATTTAAGTTGTCCTCTCGTGATTTGATTGTCGTTCGTATTTGGCTCATTGATGTTAAGGCCCGAACGTTAGGTGGGAGCCCTTCCCAGACTGAACAAATTGGTTCCCCAACGCATGGGGAATTGATTGTTCGGAGCGAGAGGCATCCCAACCCGAACCTTCTCTCACTCATGCTGGCAGGTCAAGCTAGTGTTTGATGTGTTCTGCCATGAAAAAATGAACATGCCCATTTAGATACCAAACTAAAATAACAGAAAACCAACTAAAAACTGAGAAAAAACTTTAGAGTAAAAATCACATAGAAATCTAGAAATTCATATAAAAATCTGATGGAATATATATATTGCCATGGATTATATGATAACACTGGACTATTATACTTGTTAGAACTACCACACATAAAAAAATACCTACAAAGAAAGGTCATTATAGTGGGACAAGTAGCAAAACTATCATGGTCTGCAATAAAAAAGGAAACTTTTTGCCATGCTCTAACAAGAAAATAAATTGCCATACTAGAAAAAACAATTTGCCTTGGCAAATTTTAGTGCCATTAAATGATGTAAAAAACACCATGATACATACAAACTAATTTTGATGATGCTCAAGTAAGAAAGCATCAACTAAATTGCCATGGTTCAAAAAAAGTGTACATTTATCGAGAGAAGAATAAATTTTCCATGAACAATACACAAAATCTGCCGTAATACATGAAACTAAATTTGCCATGGTCAATTATTGAAAAATAAAGCAATGATCAATAAAACTAAATTAGCCATGGAGAATTACTAAATTTGCCATGATCTATGAACTAAATTTGCCATGATCTATGAACTAAATTTGCCATCGTCCATAAAAAATTCGATGGTCAATTACTGAAAAATATGCCATGGTCAATTACTAAAACTTGCCATGAATCATAAACTAAAACTGACATGGTGCATTACTAAAATTTGCCATGATCCATGAACTAAATTTGTCATGGTTCATAAACAAAACAAAAATTGCCATGGTCAAAATGCTAAAATTGCCATGTTCTATAAAAAGTAAATTTGTAATCATGAATTACTAAAAATTGACATGATCCATAAGTAAATTTGCCATGGTTCACAATTAAAAAAAATATCATGTTGAATTGCTAAAATTGCCATGGTCCATAAAATAAAATTGCCATGGTGAATTACTAAAATTTGTTAAGATCCATGAACTAAATTTGCCATGATTCATAATAAAAAATTGCCATGGTAAATTACTAAAATGTGCCATGGTGAAGTATTAAAAATTTCCATGACCATGAAATAAATTTGCCATGGTTCATTTTTTTTGCCATGGTGAAGTAATAAAATTTGCCATCGCAACTACATGAAGGTCCTAACGCGACACATGTATAGGAGACCAATCGATCCAACTACGCGTGAGGCATGAATCGCAAACAATATCGTAATAGAACCATCACCAATAAAACAAACTGTGCACGATTGTAGACACATTAAATACAATTCAAAAAAGAGTTGCTTGTGCGATACGTGGCATACAGTTGATCCATACAAATTGCTTGCGATCATACAAAATAACGCAAACGGTTATCGAAATCCAGATGTGTGCGATAGACGACATACAGTTCAGTCGGATGAACTGTTTGTGATGAGCAAAAATAACACAAACGATTACCCAGATCCAAATGTGTGTGATAGACGACATACAGATCACTCAGATAAATTGTTTGCGATCATCCAGAATAACAAAAACGATTCGGTGTAACAAGATGTGTGTGATATCCGGCAAACAGGTCGATAATCAGAATTGTGTGCGATAATTCTAGGCAGCGCATACTTTTTTGTTGCGAATTATGTGCTCGACAAGGCACACAATTGAAGAAACCAACTATGCGTGATAATGTAAAAGATCGTTGTTGAATGCCTATTGCTAACCGTCTACGATGAGATTAACAGGGGAAACAGAGATAACAAATTAATTTAAGCGAATGGCAACAAAGATATACAGTCTGCTTAATTTAGTCCTTGTTGTTGTTGTTGTTGTTGTTGTTGTTGTTTGTTGTTGTTGTCGTCGTCATCGTTGTTGTTGCTGTTGTTGTTGTTGTTGGATGGCCCTGCGACATCGTCTTGGCGAAGACGTTTCTTACCGCAAACCGTTGGCTTTTCATTGCCGCTGTCATTGTCGTCGTCGTCATCGCCGTTGATGTCCTCGTCGTCGTCCTTGTTCGATCATTCCTACTCCTCCTCATCATCGCCGTCGTCTTCTTCGTCCTCCAACGGCTCCTCGTCCATCTGGTCATCATCCAATGACTCGGGCTGCAGTGGCCCTTCCATGAACCGGATAAAATCGAGGTCAGGGCTCGATGTCGGACTCATGGAAGACGAGTGGGCTGATTTCGTGGTTGACCTTTGATCGGGCGCAAGACTTCAGGTGGAAATGTTGTCCTCGTTGTGCTCGACATGGCTGCGCTACGTATACAAACCGCGAGAAAGCGAGATTGCAGAGTGTGTGTAAGTGTGTAGCGCGACCGACCGGGTCGATGAAGATGGTGGCGACCGAAGCGGGGTATGAATAAAAGAGGAATGGCAATTGAAGGGGGTGACAAATTATATTGGCACATTGGCAGGCAATCAGAATTCTGATATAATCAACCACAATTATTAGTACTCGGTCGCTCCAAATTCCCATGGTTGCATAGTTCCCAATGTGATAATTATGCACCCAGATTGGAGCGTCCAAATGTGAAACAAGCAATTTTCATAGGATAGTTGGCAAGCAATAGATGAGCTCTGCTTATTGATGTAGCCAGTTATAATCAAACAAAACCCCAAATCATCATTACAAACAATGCATAGAAGATGGCTAATGCGACAACTACAATTATACATGCTAATTCCTTCTTGACTCTTGCTCTCATCTATTGCCGGTGATTGATTATTTTTTGCTTCATCATAGTGATTGTACACTCCAGACCAGTCAGTTTCTCCTTCAGCTTTACGTGATAACACTCTGAGCCCCGACATGTCATTCATCATTAGTGAAAATGGAAGGTGAAATGGACAAGGATAAAATCAAGAGTTGCTGCAAAAGAGAAAAGGATCGTGGCAAAGCATGAGAAAAGGATCCCCGAGTTCTTAGTGAATTATAGGCCTACAAAGCATGGAATCAAGAGTTGCTGCAGAAGAAGGCTTGGACTGAAGATTTGATCAAGAAGAATGATATGCAAATTGAGGTGTTATTGAAGAAACATGTTGAAAATTATGCTGCTATTAACCAGTTTAGGTTAAGCAAAAGAAATCAGAGGGAGAGAAATTTGTGCTAAAATGTGTTTTAGTATTAGCATTATTTGCTATGTTTGTCAAGCTGCTGTCTTGAACATGTTGGTGTAAGAAACATTTGGATGAAAGGCTAATTTCAAGTGGACTAGTTCATAGACCATGATGTTTTACCTTCCTTAAATTTCCAATTTGTAGACACCAAATAGCATATGAGTTGTACTAAAATTGGATATCATATGGACTAAATTCATATAGTAGCCTAATAAAAATAAAACATATTTTTCCTGAAACTTCTACAAACAAAGATGCATATCATCTGGAGTAAATTCCAAGGGGTTAACAAGATGTTACATCTTGCTCAGATTCCAGGGGTACAAACCTACTCAACAACTCATCATATTTGGAGAACTCTTACATTATTTCAATTTACCTGAACTACATAGTAAAGAGCTAGTAAATTGATGACAACTATAGTAAGTGCCACCATGTATCTGTTTTTCTCCTCTGCCTTCACTTCAAGTCCTTGTATGACTCTTGCTTTCTCTCTCCATCCATTTGCAGCTCCTCTACCACATGATCAAATATGCCCATACCAATCTCTAGTTTCAACTTATCATTGCGAGAAATTCTCCTTTCTTCTGCAATAGTATACTTTAGCTCAACAATCAATATGTTTTTACTAGCTAATTCAAAACCCAAATTAGCCACCGCCACCTCCAATGTTGTCTTCTCTCTACCCACTGGATTGATTCATCTTGGTATGCAGTATACCAAAGATCATCAGCCTGCCTATTAAAGTATAATAATCCATACAAAATACAATTAACACTACAAATTAAATAAGGGATCATTCAGATAGGCCATGAGCACTAACTACCTGAACCTCCTCCAAATCTGGTGTAGTTGAGCGTGGCCAAGACATGATTGAATCGGTACCCTTGCCACTGTAACCGTTGCGGCCAGACATTGCCCGCGACGGCGCCCCTGAAATTTGGGGTTCATATGAGATTAAGGAAAGGGTTCCGAAGCGCTTGAATAAGGCGGATCGGGATCCGAGAGCTTACTAAGAAATGTCATGCGACTGACGGTGACTGTCTTCGATGGCAGATCACATCCAGATGGTCGAGAGGGCGGCAAATCTGCATGATGTATGTTGGCCTGGATAGGCAATGCGGGTAGAGAAATAATGTTGGTGCCGTGGCGGATGTGCACCACCGCCGGTCGTTGGTCGGCGCTGGAATCAGATCCGGTGATGCGGGCAAGTTGCAACCATGGCTATGGCTGCTCTGTGGAATGTGTGTGTGTGTGTGTGGGGGGGGGGGGTGCTCAGGGCTGTGCGTGGTTAGTCATTTACAAGTGATAGAGAGAATATACCCCACCTGTCATATGCAACGCTGATCCACCTGTCATAAGCTGCCTTGGCCCCACCTGTGATAAAGCTACCTCAGCCCCACCCGTCATAAGCTACCTCAGCCCCACCTGTCATAAGATGCCTCGGCCGACCTATCATAAGTAGGGGCAACCCCACATGTCAGGATCTTACTGCGTCAGCACTGTGGAGAGAGAGCGGACCGATGCCACCTATCAGGGTTTCAAGCGGCCCCACATGCCATAAGTTGCCTTGACCTCACATGTCAGGATTCTACCGCGATAGCACTACTGTGAGAGAGAGTGGAGCGAACCCACCTGTCAAAATATCATGCGGCCCCACTAGTCAGGAGCTGACGGTCAAAGGTTGTGACCGGATGGAAGTGCTTCGTTTGGGATTTTGTGAGCAGGTGGTGGAGGGAGGGAAAAACTGAGCAACGTTAGTTGTCGAGGGCAAAACTAAGCATAGGAAGCAACCAGGGGCATGAAAATAGTAGTTTTTTTCAAACATACCATCCGCCCATTTTCTCAAATTTAAGCAAATTTTTAGCCCACCATAAAATGTTCCCGATAACTGTTGTTGGTGTGCGGGATGTGAAGGATTGCTAGGTTCTCTTTGTTCTACATGCCATGCACAACCGGTTGTTTTCCTTGCACCGAACTTCCCTGCATAAAAAAACTACAATTGTTTGTAAGTTTGTAAATTTTTTAGTAGGTGATTTTTACTATGTGTAGTCAGTACCTGTGTCTACGTACTGCTGAAGAAGTGGTAGTAAAGGTCCAGTCCAGTTTAACTCCTCATAGTCTTACGCATTCCATGGTGTTGATTGTAGTGAGCTATAGAACCAGAAATTACCCACCCCATATCCATTTTTGCACCTCTTCTCTAATTTCTATGACCAAATAAAACATCAGAAAACATTAGTTTATGGCAACATTGGCATCTAACATGTCAACCACACTTATACATACACCAATAAAACATCCCAACAACTGATCATGACACCATTGGCATGGAACATGGCAGTTCTTTTCTTCTCTTCTTCGTATGTAGCACATCTTTTCTATGCTACCAGATTGCACATAGCAATGTGATACGTCTCCATCGTATCTACTTTTCTAAACTCTTTTGCCCTTGTTTTGGACTCTAATTTGCATGATTTGAATGGAACTAACCCGAACTGACTATGTTTTCAGCAGAATTGCCATGGTGTTATTTTTGCACAGAAATAAAAGCTCTCAAAATGACCTGAAAATTACGGAGAATATTTTTCGAATATATAAAAAATACCGGCACAAGAATTATCCAGAGGGGGCCACCCAGAGGCCACAAGCCCCGGGGGCGCGCCTTGCAGGCTTGTGGGCCCCCTGGAGCTCCTCCGACCTCAACTCTAACTCTATATAACCCTATACGAGGAGAAAAAATCAGAGAGAAGGGTTCATCGCGTTTTACGATATGGAGCCACCGCCGCCTTCTGTTCTTCATCGGGAGGGCTGGTCTGGAGTCTGTTCGGGGCTCCGGAGAGGGGGATTCATCGCCATCATCACCACCAACCTTCCTCCATCACCAATTTCATGATGCTCACCGCTGTGCGTGAGTAATTCCATCGTAGGCTTGCTGGACAGTGATGGGTAGGATGAGATTTATCATGTAATTGAGTTAGATTTGTCTGGGTTTGATCCCTAGTATCCACTATGTTCTGAGATTGATGTTGTTATGACTTTGCTATGCTTAATGCTTGTCAGTAGGGCTCGAGTCCCATGATTTCAAATCTGAACCTATTATGTTTTCATGAATATATTTGTGGTCTTGATCCTATCTTGCAAGTTGTAGACAGCTATTATGAGTTATGATCCGCATACCCCAATGTGACAATAATTGGGATTCTTTCCGGTGGTTGCCGTAGTTTGAGGAGTTCATGTATTCACTAAGTGCTAATGCTTTGTTACGGTTCTCTATTTAACGGAGGCCTTAATATACCTTAGTTTCCAGTAGGACTCCGCTGCCATGGGACGGTGATGTCTACTACACAACCTTCTTCTTGTAGACGTTGTTGGGCCTGCAAGTGCACAGGTTTGTAGGACAGTAGCAAATTTCCCTCAAGTGGATGACCTAAGGTTTATAAATCCGCGAGAGGCGTAGGAGGAAGACGGTCTCTCTCAAACAACCCTGCAACCAAATAACAAAAAGTCTCTTGTGTCCCCAACACACCCAATACAACGGTAAATTGTATAGGTGCACTAGTTCGGCGAAGAGATGGTGATACAAGTGCAATATGGATGGTAGATATGGGTTTTTGTAATATGAAAATATAAAAACAGCAAGGTAGCGAGCGGTAAAAGTGAGCGTAAACGGTATTGCAATGATAGGAAACAAGGCCTAGGGTTCATACTTTCACTAGTGTAAGTTCTCTCAACAATAATAACATAGATAGATCATATGACAAGCCCTCAACATGCGACAAAGAGTCACTCCAAAGCCACTAATAGCGGAGAACAAACGTAGAGATTATGGTCGGGTACGAAACCACCACAAAGCTATTCTTTCGGATCAATCTATACAAGAGTTCGTACTAGAATAACACCTTAAGATACAAATCAACCAAAACCCTAATGTCACCTAGATACTCCATTGTCACCTCAAGTATCCGTGGGCATGATTATACGATATGCATCACACAATCTCAGATTTATCCAACCAACATAAAAGTACTTCAAAGAGTGCCCCAAAGTTTCTACCGGAGAATCAAGAACGTGTGCCAACCCCTATGCATAGGTTCCCAATGTCACGAAACCCGCAAGTTGATCACCAAGACATACATCAAGTGTTCTCATAAAGACTCAATCCGATAAGATAACTTCAAAGGGGAAACTCAATTCATCACAAGAGAGTAGAGGGGGAGAAACATCATAAGATCCAACTACAATAGCAAAGCTCGGGATACATCAAGATCGTGCCATAGAGGGAACACGAGAGAGAACACGAGAGAGAGAGAGATCAAACACATAGCTACTGGTACATACCCTTAGCCCCGAGGGTGAACTACTCCCTCCTCGTCATGGATAGCGCCGGGATGATGAAGATGGCCATCGGAGATGGATCCCCCCTCCGGTAGGGTACCGGAAAGGGGTCCCGATTGGTTTTTCGTGGCTCTGGAGGCTTGCGGCGGCGGAACTCCCGATCTAGGTTCTGTTCTGGAAGTTTTAGGGTACGTAGGTATATATGGGTGCAAGGGGTATGTCGGTGGACCTCCGGGGTGCTCACGAGGTAGGGGGGCGCGCCCAGGGGGAGGGGCGCGCCCCCCACCCTCGTGGGCAGCCTGGGAATCCCCTGACGTGCACTCCAAGCCCAACAGATTAGTTTCCTTCCAAAATTAACTTCTTCAGTTGATTTCGTTCCGTTTTGACTCCGTCTGATATTCCTTTTCCTTGAAATACTGAAATAGGCATAAAACAGCAAATCTGGGCTGGGCCTCCGGTTAATAGGTTAGTCCCAAAAATAATATAAAAGTGGATAATAAAGCCCAATATTGCCTAAAACAGTAGATAATATAGCATGGAGCAATCAAAAATTATAGATACGTTGGAGACGTATCAGACGGTAGGACAAAAGATGTCATGCAAGTTCTTTTCCATAAGCACGTATGATTATATACGAAATACATGCCTACATTATATTGATGAATTGGAGCTAGTTCTGTGTCACGCTAGGTTATAAATGCTACATGATGAATATCATCCAACACAATTATCATTGTCGATCCGTTGCCTACGAGCTTTTCACATATTGATCTTTGCTAAGTTACTTTGTCGTTGTGCTATTACAATCACTACAAAACTGCTATTGTTACTTTTGCCACTGTTACCGTTACTTCCATATTACTTTGCTACTAAATACTTTGCTGCAGATATTAAATCTTTCAGGTGTGGTTGAATTGACAACTCAGCTACTAATACTTGAGAATATTCTTTGGCTCCCCTTGTGCCGAATCAATAAATTTGGGTTGAATACTCTACCCTCGAAAACTATTGTGATCCCCTATACTTGTGGGTTATCAAGACCTTTTTCTGGTGCCATTGCCGGGGAGCATAGCTCTATTCTCTGAGTCACTTGAAATTTATATCTGTTCATCACTATGAAGAATCTAAAACATACCAAAACCAAGATTTTTTCCTCTAGAACGAGGGGAGGTAAGGAACTGCCATCTAGCTTTGCACTTCATTCACCTTCTGTTTTGAGTAAGCTTGCGACACCTACACCTACTATTGATTCTGGTATGTCGCATGTTATTGATGATGCTGCTTCTACTATGAATGATGCTTATGATGCTACTACTTTGCTTGATAAAACTGTGCCACTGGGTGAATTCCTTGACGAACAACTTGCTAGAGCTAGAACCATTGAGTATGCTGAAGATGATGACGTTTTTGAAACAGACGAGATTATTGAAACTGAACACTTTGAAACACCTGTTAGACCTAGCTCTCCTAGATATGAATTTCATGTTATGCCTGAGGGTTATTTTATGGATGGAGAGGTAGCTAGGGACTTTCTTGCTTGTAAGGATAGAGATGATCTTAAGAAATTATTATGCAAGTGGAAAGAAAAATCTTTGAATGCTAGGATGTGATACGTCTCCAACGTATCTAAATTTTTTGATTGTTCCATGCTGTTATATTATCAATCTTGGATGTTTTATAATCATTTTATAGTCATTTTATATCATTTTTTGGTACTAACCTATTGACATAGTGCCAAGTGCCAATTCCTGTTTTCCCCATGTTTTTTACATCGCAGAAAATCAATATCATACGGAGTCCAAATGCCATGAAACTTTACAGAGATTTTTTATGGACCAGAAGGAACATGTTGGCCCCTGGTTGCACCTAGGGGAGTCCCGAGGAGGGGACAACCCACCAGGGCACCCCAGGAGGCCCAGGTGTGCCCTGGTGGGTTGTGCCCACCTCGGGTGCCCCCCGGACCGCCTCTTTGCTCTATAAATACTCCAAAAATCCTAGAACCCTAGGGGAGTCGGCGAAATATTCATCCACCCGCCGCAGAGTCCAGAACCACCAGATCCAATCTAGACACCATCTCGGATGGGGTTCACCACCTCCATTGGTGCCTCTCCGGTGATGCGTGAGTTGTTCTTTGTAGACCTTCGGGTCCGTAGTTAGTAGCTAGATGGCTTCATCTCTCTCTCTCTCTCTCTTGATTCTCAATACAATGGTCTCTTGGAGATCCATATGATGTAACTCTTTTGCGGTATGTTTGTTGTGATCCGATGAACTTCGAGTTTATGATCAGATCTATCTTTTTATATCCATGAAAGTTATTTGAGTTTCTTTAATATCTTATATGCATGTTGCTTATAGCCTCGTATTTCTTCTCCGATATTTGGGTTTTGTTTGGCCAACCTGATCTATTTATCTTGCAACGGGAAGAGGTGCTTTGTATGTTGGAAATATGCCCTAGAGGCAATAATAAAATGGTTATTATTATTTTTCCTTGTTCATGATAATTGTCTATTGTTCATGCTATAATTGTATTAACCGGAAACCGTAATACATGTGTGAATACATAGATCGTAATATGTCCCCAGTAAGCCTCTAGTTGACTAGCTCGTTGATTAATAGATGGTCATGGTTTCCTGACCATGGACATTGGATGTCATTGATAACGGGATCACATCATTAGGAGAATGAGGTGATGGACAAGACCCAATCTTAAGCGTAGCACAAGATCGTGTAGTTCGTTTGCTAAAGCTTTTCTAATGTCAAGTATCATTTCCTTAGACCATGAGATTGTGCAACTCCCGGATACCATAGGAATGCTTTGGGTGTACCAAACATCACAACGTAACTGGGTGGCTATAAAGGTGCACTACAGGTATCTCCGAAAGTGTCTGTTGGGTTGGCACAAATCGAGACTGGGATTTGTCACTCCGTATGACGGAGAGGTATCTCTGGGCCCACTCGGTAATGCATCATCATAATGAGCTCAATGTGACTAAGGAGTTAGCCACGGGATCACACGTTATGGAACAAGTAAAGAGACTTGCCAGTAACAAGATTGAACGAGGTATGGGGATACCGACGATCGAATCTCGGGCAAGTAACATACCGATAGACGAAGGGAATTGTATACGGGATTGATTGAATCCCTGACATCATGGTTCATCCGATGAGATCATCGTGGAACATGCGGGAGCCAATATGGGTATCCATATCCCTCTATTGGTTATTGGCCAGAGAGATGTCTCGGTCATGTCTGCATGGTCCCCGAACCCGTAGGGTCTACACACTTAAGGTTCCGTGACGCTAGAGTTGTTATGGTAATTAGTATGTGGTTACCGAAGGTTGTTCGGAGTCCCGGATGAGATCCCGGATGTGACGAGGAGTTCTGGAATGGTCCGAAGGTGAAGATCGATATATTGGACGAAGGGTATTGGAGTCCGGAATTGTTCCGGGGGTACCGGGTGACGACCAGCGTGTCCGAAAGGGGTTTCGGAGGCCCCGACAAGTGTTGGGGGGCCTTATGGGCCAAGGGGAGGGGGCACATCAGACCACTAAGGGGCTGAGCGCCCCTCCCACCCCATCTCACGTAACCTGGAGAGGTGGGGGTGCCTTCCCTAGGGAAGTCACCCCTCCCGGCTTGGGGGGCAAGTTTCCTAGGGGTGGGGGCGCCCAAACCCATCTAGGGTTTCCCTTGTGGCCGCCGCCCCTCCCCTAGGGAACCCTAGGGCGCCTCCTCCACCCCTTCCCCCTATATATAGTGAGGGAGAGAGAGGGCAGCCACACACCCTTCCCCTGGCGCAGGCCTTCCCCCTCTCCTACACCTCCTCCTCCTCCGCAGCGCTTGGCGAAGCTCTGCCGGAGAACCACGAGCTCCATCACCACCACGCCGTCGTGCTGTCGGAGTTCTCCCTCAACTTCTCCTCTCCCCTTGCTGGATCAAGGAGGAGACGTTCCCGGGCTGTACGTGTGTTGAACGCGGAGGCGCCGTTGTTCGGCGCTTAGATCGGAATCGATCGCGATCTGAATCGCTGCGTGTACGACTCCACCAACTGCGTTCTTGTAACGCTTCCGTTTAGCGATCTTCAAGGGTATGAGGATGCACTCCCTCTCTCTCATTTCTAGTATCTCCTAGATTGATCTTGGTGACACGTAGGATTTTTTTGAATTATTGATATGTTCCCCAACAGTGGCATCATGAGCTAGGTCTATGCGTAGATTCTATGCACGAGTAGAACACAAAGCAGTTGTGGGCGATGATTTGTTCAAGTTGCTTACCGTTACTAGTATTATCTTTATTCGGCGGCATTGTGAGCTGAAGCGGCCCGGACCGACCTTACACGTACGCTTACGTGAGACTGGTTCCACCGACTGACATGCACTTGATGCATAAGGTGGCTGGCGGGTGTCTGTCTCTCCCACTTTAGTCGGATCGGATTCGATGAAAAGGGTCCTTATGAAGGGTAAATAGAAATTGGCATATCACCGTTGTGGTTTTTTGTAGGTAAGAAACGTTCTTGCTAGAAACCCATAACAGCCACGTAAAACATGCAACAACAATTAGAGGACGTCTAACTTATTTTTGCAAGGTATGCTATGTGATGTGATATGGCCAAAAGGATGTGATGAATGATATATGTGATGTATGAGATTGATCATGTTCTTGTAATAGGAATCACGACTTGCATGTCGATGAGTATGACAACCGGCAGGAGCCATAGGAGTTGCCTTAATTTATTTATGACCTGCATTTCAATGAAAACGCCATGTAATTACTTTACTTTATTGCTAACCGTTAGCCATAGTAGTAGAAGTAATAGTTGGCGAGGCAACTTCATGAAGACACGATGATGGAGATCATGGTGTCATGCCGGTGACAATGGTGTTCATGCCGCGCCTCGAAGATGGAGATCAAAGGCGCAAGATGATATTGGCCCTATCATGTCACTTTATGATTTGCATGTGATGTTTGTCATGTTTACATCTTATTTTCTTAGAACGACGATAGCATAAATAAGATGATCACTCACTAAAATTTCAAGAAAGTGTTCCCCCTAACTGTGCACCATTGCGAAGGCTCGTTGTTTGGAAGCACCACGTGACGATCGGGTGTGATAAATTCTAACGTTCGAATACAACGGGTGTAAGCCAGATTTACACATGCAAAACACTTAGGTTGACTTGATGAGCCTAGCATGTACAGACATGGCCTCGGAACACGAGAGACTGAAAGGTCGAACATGAGTCGTATAGTAGATACGATCAACATGGAGGTGTTCACCGTTGATGACTAGTCCGTCTCACGTGATGATCGGACACAGCCTAGTCGATTCGGATCATGTATCACTTAGATGACTAGAGGGATGTCTATCTGAGTGGGAGTTGATTGAATAATTTGATTAGATGAACTTAATTATCATGAACATAGTCTAAATTGTCTTTGCAAATTATGTTGTGGATTAATAGCTCACACTTTAGCTCTTTGTTTTAATACGTTCCTAGAGAAAGACTAAGTTGAAAGATATTGTAAGCAATTGTGCGGACTAGGGCTGTAGTCTAAGGATTGTCCTCACTGCTACATAGAAGGCTTCTGTCCTTGATGCACCGCTCGGTGTGCCAACCCCTCTGGAGTCGTCTGTGGATGTTGTGAACATCTGGTAGACACGTTCTGATGACTACCTGATAGTTTAGTGCGCCATGCTTTACATCTTAAAGTTGGGGCTCCAAAAGCATTTTGAACGCCATTGAACATATGAGATGTTCGAAGAGCTGAAATTGGCATTTCAGGCTCATGCCCGTTTTGAGAGGTTGAGACCTCTGACAAGCCTTTGCCTACAAGATGGAGGAGAATGTCTCAGCCAGTGAGCATGTGCTCAGAATGTCTGGGTACTTCAATCACTTGAATCAAGTGGGAGTTAATCTTCCAGATAAGAGAGTGATTGATAAAAGTTCTCCAGTCGCTATCACCAAGCTACTAGAGTTTCATGATGAAATATAACATGCAAGGGAAGATAATCCCAGAGCTGTTCGTCGTGCTTAAGGCTGTAAAGGTAGAAATCTAGAAGGGGCATCAAGTGTTGATGGTTAACAAGAGCACTGGTTTCAAAGAAGGGCAAGGGAAAGAAGGGAAACTTCTTGAATGGCAAGGCAGTTGCTGCTCCAGTGAAGAAACCCAAGAACCCAAACCCGAGACAAAGTGCTTCTATTAGGGGAACGGTCACTGATAGCGGAACTACCTCAAATACTTGGTAGATAAGAAGGCTGTCAACTTCAACAAAAGTATATTTGATATATGTGTGTTATTGATGTGTACCTTACTAGTACTCCTAGTAGCACCTGGGTATTAGATACCGGTTCAGTTGCTAATATTGGTAAATCGAAACAAAAGCTAGGGAATTAACGGAGACTAGCTAAGGGCGAGGTGACGATGTGTGTTGGAAGTGTTTCCAAGGTTGATGTGATCACCATCGCACGCTCCCTCTACCTTCGGGATTAGTGTTGAACCTAGATAAATGTTGTTAGCATTGGTGTCTGCGTTGAGCATGGACATGATTAGATCATGTTTATTGCAATACGGTTATTCATTTAAGTCAGAGAATAATGGTTATTCTGATTACATGAATAATACCTTCTATGGTCATGCACCCAATGTGAATGGTTTATTGAATCTTGGTCGTAGTTATACACATGTTCATAACATTGATGCCAAAAGATGTAGAGTTGATAATGATAAGTACCACTTTCATGTGGCACTGCCACTTAGGTCATATTGGTGTAAAGCGCATGAAAGAACCTCCATGCTAATGGACTTTTGAAGTCACTTGATTTTGAATCACTTGACACATGCGAACCATGCCTCTTTGGTAAGATGACTAAAACCCCGTTCTTTGGAACAATGGAACGAGCAAGTGACTTGTTGGAAATCATACATGCTGATGTGTGTGGTCCGATGAGTGTTGACGCGCACGGTGGATATCATTATTTTCTCACCGTCCCCGGTGAATTGAGTAGATGTGGGTATATTTACTTAATGAAGCATAAGTCTGGAATGTTTGAAAAGTTCAAGCAATTTCAGAGTTAAGTTGAGAATCATCGTAACAAGAAGATCAAGTTCCTTCGATCTGATCAAAGGGAAAGTATCTGAGTTATGAGTTTGGCAATCACTAAAGACAAGGTGGAATCGTTTCACAGTTGACGCCGCCTGGAACACCATAGCGTGATGGTGTGTCCGAACGTCGTAATCGAACCTTATTGGATATGGTGTAGCAATCTACCGCTATTTTTTGGGGGGTTATGCATTAAAGACAATTACATTCACTTTAAATAGGAACTATGGTTTGGCAAGAAACCAAAGTTGTTGTTTATTAAGGTTTGGGGCTACGATGCTTATCTCGATAGGCTTAGGTCACAAAAGCTAGAACCCAAAGCAGAAAATTGTATCTTCATAGAATACCCAAACAAGACGATTGGGTATACCTTCTATCTCAGATCTGAGGGCAAAGTTGTAACGCCCCGAGACCGATGTGCCAGGTGTCGTCCAGTTATTCGCTGTTGTTGACTTGTCATTGCTTGCGTGTCATGCATTGCATATCATGTCATCATGTGCATTTCATTCCATACGTGTTCGTCTCATGCATCCGAGCATTTTTCCCGTTGTCCGTTTTGCATTCCGGCGCTCCGTTCTCCTCCGGTGGCCATTTCTACCTTTCTTTCATGTGTGGGGATTAAACATTTCCGGATTGGACCGAGACTTGCCAAGCGGCCTTGGTTTACTACCGGTAGACCGCCTGTCAAGTTTCGTACCATTTGGACTTCGTTTGATGCTCCAACGGTTAACCGAGGGACCGAAAAGGCCTCGTGTGTGTTGCAGCCCAACACCCCTCCATTTTGGCCCAAAACCCACCAAAACCTGTTCCATCATCTCGGTCGTTCGATCACGATCGTGTGGCCGAAAACCGCACCTCATTTGGACTCTCCTAGCTCCCTCTACCTATAAATATGTCCTCCCCGTCCATTTTCGCGCACGAAACCCTAGCCTCCCTCTCCCTCACGCCGCCGGACATGTCCGCCCGGCGACCGGACGTGTCCGCCCTCATCCTCAGCCAATCCGGCCTCGACACCTCACCCCGCCGCCCTCTCTCTCCTCCTCCCGCTGCCGCCGGCCCGCGGGGCCCGAGGCAGGTCCGCGCGGGCCCAGATCCGCCGGCCGCCGCCACCCGCGCGCCTCGCCTCCCGCGCTGCAGAGCGCCGCCATCCACGCCCGCCCGCGGCCGCGCTGCTCTCGCCGCCGCCTTCACCGGCCAGGGTCGCCGTCCGGTGCCACCGCTCCCTCTCGCCGGCGCCGCCCTTCGCCGGCGCGGCCCCGCCGCCGCCACCGAGGCGCCCCGCCGCCACCGCCGCTTAATGCTCCGGATCCGGCCACCGGAGCTCCTCCCCGCCCTTCCTTCCGGTGAGATCCGCCTCCGGCGAACCTCGGGCTGCGTGCATGAATAGTGCCGGCCCAATCTGGATCTGAGATCCGTTTGCCTCGGTTGACTTTCTACTCCCGAAACCCTAATAATTTGCGTTTTTCATCATGCTATATCTCCGCATCCGTAACTCCGTTTTGCGCATATAGCATATTAAAATGTTCGTCTCAGAGAGTACATCATTTCTTCTCATTGCATCATTTTCATTTGAGTTCATATTGATGCCCGAAATGCTGTTGAAAGAGTGCTATTTGAGATAATTGTCAGTTCTGCTACTCCATTTAGATATTTGTCATTTTTGCCATGATTATTGTGTGCATGATATGCCCATGAGCTCTTCATGTGTTTTGTTATATGTTTTGCCATCTTTCCAGAGGTGCAACCCATGTATTTTTGTGATGTGTGTGGTGACTAGCACAAGCTTGCAAAGTGGTGCTTTCGTTAATGCTGTTTTCAGGGACTTAGCATTTCCACTAAGTCCTTGATCTGTTCATTTCATGATGCCATATGTTCATGTTGTTTCCTAGTGATCCGTGCCTCTTTTGAGGATGATCAGTAAGGATGTTTTGTGAATATTGTAGTGCTCTATCCATCCATGTGTTTGTTTGCAATTATGGAGCACCCTAGCTTGAGTCAATCGAGCTCTACTTTTGTCATTTCGTGAATCTGAGAAGATTGTCTACTTGTTAGCGATTTTGCCGATGATGTTGTAGTTGATCCGTGCATGCCATGGTATTGTTCTTGCCATGTCTAGCTTGTATTTTGTGTATTCTTGATGGGTGTATGCTTAGATTGTCATGCCTTGCTCTGTAGTGAGTGCATCGAGCTCGTAAACATGCCTACTTGATATCTGTTTTCAGCATGCTCCAGTTTTCACTAAGTCTGTGATCTGATTATGCTTTTGCCATGTTCACATGCTTGCAAATGTATTTTCTGATCCCTTTTGGCTCAAGGTCACTAAGGGACTTTTGTTAAGCTCTTTGAGTAGCTCCATGCCATGATTTACTTTGCCATTTTCAGGCCCTGTAGCATATAGTTTTCATGCTCCAAAGTGTGCTACCTGATCTGAAATTCTAGACAAGTGTTAATTTCACTAAGTTTGAGATCTGTTTTCCAAATGCATTTTTGCCATGCTTGTTTGAACCTGTTAACGGATGATTTGGCCGTAGCTCAGTGCTAGACTTTTGTTAAGCATCTTGAATGGATCCCTGCCATGTATTTTTTTGCCATGTTTGATTGCTGTAGCATATTTAACTTGTTGCATTTAGATGGCTACTTGCTGTAAATCGCAGACCGATGTCATATTTGAATTGCTTGCCATTTCTAAACCGTAGCTCCGATTCCGGCGTTCTTTATATAGTTTTCAAGCGATTTCATCTCATCTTTCCAGTGGCACACTTGGATTTCCAAGTTGAGGCCAGGTTCATTCATCTCTTGTCAAATCATGCATATGCATCGCATACCGCATCCCGCATATCATACCATGTTCATGTGTTGGTTGTTTACTATGTTGTGTGCTTCTTTCCGGTGTTTGCTTCCTCGGGTTGGTTCCGGTAACGCCGCGTTTGTGAGGACCCGTTCGTCTATGTTCCGTTTGTCTTCTTCATGGACGCGTTCTTCTTCCTTGCGGGATTTCAAGCAAGATGATCATACCCTCGAAATCACTTCTATCTTTGCTTGCTTAGTTGCTCGCTCTTTTGCTATGCCTATGCTGCGATACCTACCAATTGCTTATCATGCCTCCCATATTGTTAAACCAAGCCTCTAACCCACCTTGTCCTAGCAAACCGTTGATTGGCTATGTTACCGCTTTGCTCAGCCCCTCTTATAGCGTTGTTAGTTGCAGGTGAAGATTGAAGTTTGTTCCTCGTTGGAACATGGAGATGTTGTTCCTTGTTGGAACATGTTTACTTGTTGGGATATCACATTATATCTTATTTAATTAATGCATCTATATACTTGGTAAAGGGTGGAAGGCTCGGCCTTATGCCTGGTGTTTTGTTCCACTCTTGCCGCCCTAGTTTCCGTCATATCGGTGTTATGTTCCCGGATTTTGCGTTCCTTACGCGGTTGGGTTATAATGGGAACCCCTTGATAGTTCGCTTTGAATAAAACTCCTCCAGCAAGGCCCAACCTTGGTTTTACCATTCGCCACCTAGCCTTTTTTCCCTTGGGAGTCGCGCATCCCGAGGGTCATCTTATTTTAACCCCCCCGGGCCAGTGCTTGTCTATGTGTTGGTCTGAAATGTGCAGCCTGCGGGGCCACCTCGGGGAAACTTGAGGGCTGGTTTTACTCGTAGCCTGACCTATCCAGTGTTGCCCTGAGAACGAGATATGTGAAGCTCCCATCAGGATGTCGGCGCATCGGGCGGTTTTGCTGGACTTGTTTTACCATTGTCGAGGATGTCTTGTAGAACCAGGATACCGAGTCTTGACTGTGAGAGCTTGTCATGGGCTAAGTTGGGACACCCCTGCAGGGATTTGAACTTTCGAAAGCCGTGCCCGCGGTTATGGGCAGATGGGAATTTGTTAATGTCCGGTTGTAGAAAACCTGAAGTCGACCTTAATTAAAATGAATCAACCGCGTGTGTAACCGTGATGGTCTCTTCCCAGCGGAGTCCGGGAAGTGAACACGGTTGTTGGAGTTATGCTTGACGTAGGTTGTTTTAGGATCACTTCTTGATCATAGTTGTTCGACCGTGCTTTTGCTTTCTCTTCTCGCTCTCTTTTGCGAATAGGTTAGCCACCATATTTGCTAGTCGCTTGCTGCAGCTCCACCTCATACCTTTACCTTACCCATAAGCTTAAATAGTCTTGATCGCGAGGGTGCGAGATTGCTGAGTCCCCGTGGCTCACAGATACTTCCAAAACCAGCTTGCAGGTGCCGATGAGACCGTGCAGATGACGCAACCAAGCTCAAGGAGGAGCTCGATGAAGATCTTGCCCTTTGTGTTGTTTCATTTTAGTTGATCAGTAGTGGAGCCCAGTTGGGGTCGATCGGGACCGTGTCACATTTGGGGTTCTTCTTTTATTTTGGTTTCGTAGTCGGACCTTGATTGTACTTGGATGATGTAATGCTTTAATCATGTATTTGTGTGAAGTGGCGATTGTAAGCCAACTATGTATCTATTTCCCTTATGTATTACATGGGTTGTGTGAAGATTACCTCACTTGCGACATTGCTTTCAATGCGGTTATGCATCTAAGTCGTGCTTCGACACGTGGGAGATATAGCCGCATTGAGGGCGTTACAAAAGTGTTTGTCGCTAAGAACATGTCCTTTCTCGAGAAAGAGTTTCTCTCGAAAGAGTTGAGTGGGAGGAAGATAGAACTTGATGAGGTTGTTGAACCTTCACTTCAACCAGAGAGTAGCGCATCACAGAAAGATGTTTCTGTGGCACTTACATCAGTTGAGGAGAAAGCTAATGATGATGATCATGAAGCTACAGATCAAATTACTATCGAACCTCGTAGGTCGACAAGGGTGTGTACAACTTCTCAGTGGTAACCCTCTCTTAAAGGTCTTGTTGTTGGACAACGATAAACCTATGATATATGAAGAAGCGATGGTGGGCCCGGATTCCAAAAAATGGCTAGAAGCCATGAAATCCGAGATAGGATCCATGTATGAGAACAAAGTATGGACTTTGGTGGACTTGCCCGATGAACGGCAAGCCATTGAGAATAAATGGATCTTTAAGAAGAAGACAGACACTGATGGGAATGTCACCATTTTTGAAGCTCGACTTGTCTCAAAGAAGTTTTCGACAAGTTCAAGGAGTTGACTATGATGAGACTCTCTCAATCATATCGATGCTAAAGTCTGTTAGAACTATGTTAGCAGTTACTGCATTTTCATTTACGAAATCAGGCAGATGGATGTCAAAAGAAAGTTTCCTTGACGGTTTCCGTGAGGAAAAGTTGTATGTGATGCAACCAAAAGGTTTTTGTCAATCCTAAGGATGCTAAAAGGTATGCAAACTCCAGCGATCCTTCTATGGACTGGAGTAACCATCTCAGAGCTGGAACATATGCTTTGATGAGGCGATCAAAGCATTTGGGTTTATACAAAGTTTGCAAGAAACTTGTATTTGCAAGAAAGTGAGTGGGAGCACTACAACATTTCTGATAGGTATATATGGATGACATATTGTTGATTGGAAATGATGTAGAATTTCTAGACAACATAAAGGGTTGTTTGAATGGAGTTTTTCAAAGGAAGACCTGTGTAAAACTGCTTACATGTCGGGTATCAAGATCTATAGAGATAGATCAAGACGCCTGATAAGACTTTCATAGAGCACATACCTTGACATGATCTTGAAGGAGTTCAAGATGGATCAGTCAAAGAAGGAGTTCTTGCCTAAGTTGTGAGGTGTGAAGTTAAGACTTGAAGCTCGACCACGGCAGAAGAAAGAGAAAGGACGAAATTCATCCCCTATGCCTTAGCCATAGGCTCTATACGATATGCCATGTTGTGTACCGTGATGTGCCTTGCCACGTGTCTGGCAAGGGGGTACAAGAGTGATCCAGGAGTGGATCATTGGACAACGGTCAAAATTGTCCTTAGGAATAAGGAAATGTTTCTCGGTTATGGAAGTGATAAAGAGTTCGGCGTAAAGGGTTATGTAGATGCAAGCTTTAACACCTATCTGGATGACTCCGAGTAGCAAACCGGATACGTATAATGGAGAAACCATTTGGAATAGCTCCAAGTGGAGCATAGTAGAAACATCTACAATATGAAATCGAGATTTGGAATAGCTCCTTGCAATTTACATTTTTTGTCATTTGCCTCTCGTTTTCTCTCCCCCACTTCACAAAAATTTGCCGTTTTATTCGCCTCTCTTTTTCCGTTCGCCGTTTTCTTGTCAGACCTATCCTTTGCTTGCAATCATGAGTGATTTTGGTATGGCACCAATAGATGATGGCCTAACTCCTAAAATTGGACGTACGGGTAATCTAGATGACAAAACCTTTATTTTGGGGCAAGGGAACGTTATGGGAAAAGAACGCATCCAAGAATTTTTCAATTGTGTCGGGAAGCTTAGTCTTGATGATGCTCCTATACTTAAAACTACTAGATCTTATGCGGATGCTATTTCAGCACTAGTTCTGAAACTTGAAAGTAAATTTATTCATACCCATCCTACCATGCAAAGATTGTTTTTTGAGCTCCCCGTTATAAACAACCCTAGAGCTAAAAAGTTGTCCACTCTTGTTCTTATGAATGAGTTTGACTACATAATACGAGAAGCTAGGCAAATCTTTGACTTTTATGGTATGAATTGTGAAATACCTGTGATAGATGAAATTCTTTACAATAGTGACTATGCTTTAAGACATTTGCTTGGGGACAATAAAATCTTTGATGGTAATCTTAAAAAGGAAGTCCCAGTTCTAGATATAATCCAATAAGTTTTCAATAATGTTAATCAACATTACTCTTGGATTGTTGCGGGAAATCAAAAGAGGTATGATGAAAACCAACTTAGGATTGCAAAGGCATCTATGGATAACATGTTTTATGTTGTGTTTACAAAGCCTCATGATGAAAATACCTCTAAAGAAAGTCAAGAAGAAGGATGACAAAATTTAGATCCTTGCTTTATGCCTAGCTAAGGGCATATAACTATAGTGCTTGCTGGGAGGCAACCCAATGAATAAATTTTATTTTTGCTTTTTTGCTTCCTGTTTTTGTGTGTTAACACAATTATGCTACTGTTATGATTGTGTTTTTTATGTTTTAATTAGTGTTTTTGCCAAGTAAAGCCTTTAGGATCTTGTTGGGTGATAGTTGTTTGATCTTGCTGAAAAACAGAAACTTTTATGCCCAGGAAATTAATTTTCATTTTTACCAGAGAGCGATAAAATACCTATTCCACTTGCAGTAGATCAATATACAAATTGCTAAGGTCGTCCTAATGTTTCAGAATTTTTTGAGTTATAGAAGTATTCAAAATATTCAGATTGCTACAGACTGTTCTGTTTTGACAGATTCTATTTTCTTTGTGTTGTGTGCTTATTTTCATGGCTCCATGGGTTTCTTTGATGAGTTTTTGCCATAAAAAAGTTGGAATATAGTAGATATAATACAAGAACAAAAAATGAATTGGTTTGATACAACACTTATAGTACTGGTTTATTATTCTTATACTAACAGATCTCACGAAGGTTTTGTTGAGTTTTGTGTGATTGAAGTTTCCAAGTTTTGGGTTATCTTACGATGGATGAAGGAAGGATGGAAGAGCCTAAGATTGGGTATGCCCCATCATCCCAAGATTTTATCCAAAAATGAGCAACCAACTAAGCTTGGGGATGCCCCCGAGTGGCATCCCCGCTTTCTTTCAACAACCATCGGTATTTTACTTGAAACTATATTTTTATCCGTCACATGATATGTGTTTTGCTTGGAGCATCTTGTATGGTATGAGTCTTTGCTTGTTTTAGTTTGTGTTTTAAGTCATCAATCCTTGCTGGACACACCTATTTGAGATAGCCAAAATTATGTCATGACTTGTTACAATTGCTCTCTATGCTTCACCTAAATTTTTATGAGCAATGGACTTGCTCTAGTGCTTCACTTATATCTCTTTTTGAGCACGGTGTGCTTTAATATTTTTGAAGAAATGCTCTCTTGCTTCACTTAGATTTATTTAAGAGTTAGTAAAATTTTCAAGAAATTCTCACTTGCTTCACTTAAATTAATTTGAGAGAAAGAAAAATTTATTATGCTCATGATCTTCACTTATATTTGTTTGAGCTTGTCAAAAGCAATACATGAAAATTAGTCCCAAAGTGATAGATATCCAAGAAGGATATAATAAAAAACTTTCATGAAGATCATTGGGCAAAATAAACTTGATTCTTAATAATAGTTTTGAGATATGATGATGTGATATGTGGGTCATCTTGATGAGTAATTATGCTTTAGTAAGAATATTGATGTTAAGGTTTGTGATTCCCTATGCAAGTAAGAAAGTCAATAGTCATGCAATGAAATTATATCCTACTTGTGGTGCATTATTCGGTGTTATTTATGCTTAATGCTTGCTTATGAGATTATTCGTTTTTTAGTTGGTCGCTTCCTAATCTTTTGCTAGCCTTCATTTTGCACTAAGTATGGTCACTACTTGTGCATCCAAAAACCTTTAACCCAGTTATGCCACATGAGTCCACTATATCTACCTATATGCGGTATTATTTTGCCGTTCTAAGCAAATTTGCATGTGCCATCTCTAATTTTCAAAATAAACATCTCTTTTGTGGGTTTGTTTCGCTCGCTGAGCGGTGAGGGGTGGCTAATATTTTCCATGCTAGATGTGTTATTCTCAAGATGAGTGTTTATTCACTTATCATTGCATGAGAGTAAGGCAAAGGTATTAGGGATGCCGAGTCCCGAAATGCAAAAAAAATTGAATTTACTTTAGGTTGTCAAATAATAAATTCCTTGGAAAGTGTTGGTATGGAGGGCAACCGTGGATACGACTAGCCATGTGTCACACCCTGCATTTTGTAACATGTCATTTGCATTAATAAAGCATGAAAATTTGGACCAACCAAAACTTTTGCATTATTTGGCTTTTATTTTGGGGTTGGATTTCTCTGTGTGGTTTTTCAAGTGCTCTTTAAAACCAACTACTCCACCTTCTGTACTTCATCTCCTTGCCCCAAACTTCTGCCCAATGATCATGCCATGTGTATAGTGCAGTATAGTATTTTCTTACAAAAATAATTTGGCCAAATAGTATTTTCAAAAATTAGTTTTCCAAAAACCCCTGGATTGAGGTTTGCACTGCAAGTACCTGATTTGGGTATGAAAAATATTTCAAAGAGTATATTTGAAACCTATTAGATATAGGATTCCCATAAACCACAAAAAGATAATTTTAAAAGTTATTTTCCTATTTTATTTAAAAGCTTTTTCTTAAGGCCATAAATAGTCTTTAATAGGGAAAAATTATTTTATTGTTTTAAAAATATTTGAGAAAAATCAGGGAAACTCAGTGGGCATATATTTCCCATATATAAGAGTTTCAACATATGGTGATGATCAAAATATTGGACAAAACCTCCTAAAACCATTTCTTCCCATTTCAAGGATTTGAAATATTTCTACAGGAAATATTTTCATAAAAATCCAAGGAAAATCCAGCAAGTCACAAATGCATATTGTTATCACCATGCAAAGCCTCATGACAATTAAGGTCATTTTGGTTCACCAAAAATCCCCAAAACCCTCTCTGACCAGAATAAAATTTGAACGAGTTTGTACTACCAACTTTCTCTCCTTGACCCCAACTTTTGTGGGCATGTTCATATGACCAAATGAGGCCACTACACCAAGTGGTGCATCAAGGAGAAGTGATTTGCTCAACTAGATCTACACAAGTTCATTTCTGCTAATTTCTAGGGTTTGCCAAAGCTTCATTAGCAAACTCTTCCAAATGAGCTCATCTTCCTTTTTCCCTGTCATTTTGTCATGAAAAACACCCCTGCCAAGTGCCACAAGAAGTAAATTAGTGCAAGTACCCCAAAACCATATCAAACACCTTCTGCATGTTAACTAAAAACCCTGTTTGGGGCTCTTCCACTAACCTCCATGAGCTCCACTCTTTACCACAACCCCTCCTAGTCCCCTTTCACCTCCAGTAACAATGGAAAATCCACAGTTCAATTATTGGATGGGTAAAACCCCACTTTCTCTCTCTGGACAGCCCATTTCTCCCTCTTCTTCTACCTCTCTCCTCTCATACTGGCCACCCAGGGCATCCAAGGCCATCTCCTACTTCTTTACTCCTCCCTAGAGCCACCAGACACCTTTGGCCGTTCCCACACTGCATAGAAAATGGCTATGCCGGCCATTTGGGTGCTCTGGAGCGCGCTACAGTGCGCTCCCGCACTGTAGCCACCCCCTTCCAACCGCCTCCGGCCACCTCGGGCCTCCCTAGCACGCCCGACGATGTGCCTCGGCGTCCGCGGCACGCTAAACCCTGGTCCCCCTCTTCCTTCTCCCTCCTCTCGCCCAGCTCACACGCGCGACGACCGCCCGAGCGCACCAGTGAGCGTGCTCACACGCGCGGTGCCTCTGGCCCCCTGCTCCCTCTCTCTCTCTTCTTTCCCTCGCTCTGGACCAAACCCACGAGCACCCAAGACACGCCCACGCGCGCCCCTGTGACCCACAGCAACGACAACGACCTCGCCGGCGCACGGGTCTACGGTGAGCCGTGGCTCGCCTACTTAAAGGCCTCCCCGAGCCTCTCACTCACCACCACTCGCTCCTACCTACTCCAAATAGGCCCCCTGTGCCCTCCACTCTCCTCCAGGAGCACCCGAGCTCGAGATCGAGCTCGAGCTCCGCCGCCTCGGGTCGTCATCGATATCGGGGTACGGGCTCTCTCCGCCCCTTCTCTCTCTCGATCTGGATCCGCCACACCTCCCTGACCATCCCCCCTCTGTTTCCCCTCTCTTTTGCAGCCGGAATTGACCGGGGCAAGCACCTCCCAAAGCTCTGCCGCCGGCTTCCTCGTCGCCGGCGAACCCCTGCACCCCGACGACCACCTCCACCTCCACCCGAACGGCGACTTCGCCCTGAGCACGCCAGTGCCCTCAGATCGCCTCGCCGTCGACCACAGCGGCGCCGGCGAGCTCGCCGCCCTCTCTGACCCAAGGTTGATGACGACGGCCGTGGGGCCCGTCCGTCAGCCTCACGTCCTGATGTGTGGGTCCCACACGTCAGGTTTAAAACACACGCGCGCGCGTACCGGTTCGTTGCGTCAGCTGGAGGCGTATTTCCCAAATACGCCTTTGACGTGGCAGCCTTGCGCGGGCTGGATTCCCCCTGGGCCTGCTGCACTGTGGCCGAATAGGCCCAGTTGCACAGTGGCGTTTTTCCTTTTCGTTTTCTGTAACTTTTCCAAAAATTCCACTGGATTAAATATTCATCCAAATGAAATAATTCCAACTCCCATATTTTTCTAAAAATCCCACCTATTTAATGGTATAATTTTCACTCATGTCCAAACAACTTTTATGTATTGTTCATATTCAAATTCAAATTTGAATATATTTAAACCCCTCTAAAAATCCATTTCTTCTATTCTGCTACTCCAAAACCAAAACTAGGAATTTTCCCCTTCTTAGTTTTCAACCTAGTATTTAACAAAAATGAGTTGACATTTTTCTGAGCACTTTGGTTTTTCTGTTTTATTCTTACCTTATTTTTCTCGTTATTATTTGCGACGATAGATTGCGTTGCCGACGAAGGAGTTGGACCAGAAGACTTTGAAGACCCAAAAGACTTTGCTGAGCCAGGCAAGGAGCCCTTTGACCATGTCTATGAAACCCTTTTTATGCATGTCATATAGCACTTTATTAGTGTTGCATCGGAATCATGATGAGATGGTAACCACTTTGATGGGTTGCCTCTATTACTTCCTCGTTGATATTTGCATTGTGCATGACCCTACCTCCTTATGAGGGTTATGCCGGTGGGAGTAGATAGGATGCTAAAGTAGTGCTACGCAAAAAGGGACGGGAATATGCATGGTGATGGAGACAAAGTATTTTCAAAAGACTTTTTGAAAACCCCCATCGGGTGCCACTTATGCCCGGGGGAGATGATGAGTTGGGTAACCACTTGATGACGAAGTGGTGTACTGAGGCAAGTGTGTGTGTGTTGTTTTTCAAAACGGATTGGTTTAAGTTGCGACCGTTATTCCAACCTTACATGCGCAACCACTCTACCCTTGTATGGGAAAGGGCATTATTGATTACCTAGGCCGATACTAGCTTGGAGCCCGCATTACTAGTGACGGGAGAGTTGTTGGTGTGCTCTCTCGGGACGGGGTCGTGCCAGGTAGGGCGGCCATGACTGTTTTCACAGGGCACCGGATACACCGTTGTGTCCCCTCTCGGATGTTACGATCTCGAGTGAGTCTCGTATGATGTACATCGTGAGGATATGGAACAACAAGTGGACTCCATGTTAGTGTCGTCTAGGGAAAGATAGTGATCGGGTGCTTACCCCGGTACTTGAGGTACCGCGGGTCGTGGATGACACGGAAGTTCCCCGGATCTTGTGGGTAAAGTGTGCAACCTCTGCAGAGTGTAAAACTATTCGAATAACTGTGTCCACGGTCAAGGACAGTTGGGTAACCGCTCTTGGGCTACGTCCACTTGTTTACAAACCAGTGTGTGTGGGAAGTACTTCTTGGGTCAAGTCAAAGGACTTGACATGAATGAGTTGGGTTGGAGCCCTCTCCCTTTATGTTGATATCTGTAACCAGCCCCTATGGTTACTTGAATCCATGCGATGCATGGTTTACCAGTTATTGAACATGTCATAACACGACAAAATCAGCTTTGTGCAAAAATTTACCTATGTCATGCATTGTTGTATCTTGAGCCAAAACATGGGTTGCTTGCGAGTACATTCAAAGTACTCATTGGCTTGCCACTGGTTATTTAATTGGCCAGGCATGGAAGAACCGGAGTTCGAAGAAGAGTCCTTTGGAGACGAACATGCGAACTAGGACGTTTCCCAGTCAGAATGCCTGTAGGGTTAAGGCAGATGGCATGGGTTCTACTCATCGACGAAGATTTCCGCTGCTTGTGTTTCATTTGATGTTCATCCCTTAAGGCTTTATCAATGTAATACTTGACCATAATGGTTATAATTTGTGTAAGGCGGTATGTATGGATGTAAGACTCTTGTTATTCAGCTTCTGTGTGTTCAGTGAGCATTGATCTCTGGGATCACTGTACACGTGCATTCGGTGATCACGACTTATGAGTCGGGGTCCCCACAGAGCTGGTATAAGAGCGATCCTAACTGTAGGAAGCCTTAGTTAGCATGGACGTTAGTTAGCTTGAAACCATCTAAACTTCTCTTCTTTTCTAAAGCTTACCCAACCCAAGATATATTTCCCTTATTGACCTCTCCCATTCAACCTTTGTAGATGGCTGCCGTACCCGAAGACTTCCCGACCACCGGATTTCCCGTGCTTCTTGAGGATAGCCTCAAGAAGTGCTAGTTTCACCGAGCCCCCATTTTCACCTACCATGAGCATTGGATCAATGACACCGAGACAGAGTATCATGTGGAAGTGATCGTGAAGGCTAATGACTCTCCAACAAGCTTGTTCTTCGAGGGACCCCAGATGGCAACACTGGTTCTTGCCGTCGAGACGGAAACCCTCAAGGCACTCACCCGCCTCCGAGACCTTCTTCCAGAGATGGCAGACGAGTTGGCAACCCGCTTCTCGCCTTATCGGAAGGAAGGTGAGGATAAGAGCAGTGCGCCAGCTCCACCATTAGAAGGACTTCCACTCCGATTCCAGACCTACTTCAGCCTTTGTGCAGATAGTTTGGCACAACACTTGGCCTCGGAATCAATGGAGCTCCGACAGGAACTTCATGAGACCAAGGCACTTCTTCGCCAAACACAAGGGAAGACGAATAGGATCAAGAAGGAAGGTGCTCCCCCTGGTCAGCCCGCGATCGCATACCGAGGCGGAAAACCCCCAAAGGATGGGGAACCACCACATCAGCACCGCATGAGCGCAAGGGATTACCGCAAGCTCTTCACACCACCGGCAAAGCAATGCCATGTTGAGCTCCTCCACTCCCCCACCCCTTCGAGCAATGAAGGAAGTCAGGCCACCGATGACGAGGAGGAAGACCCAGAAGAGCCAGACTACGCGACCGAGCATTCCACCACTTATGCATCATTCGCAACCCGGATATGCCCGTTAGTAACCCCTATGGTAGGATAGGTCGTGTACCCCTATGCGAAGTCGAGTCCTTGTAATGGTTCATATGAAGCCATATAGTGTTGTGTTTGCTTTTGATGTGTTTGATGGACGTCGTGCTTTCCTACGGGAACTTGTAAGTGACTACATCACCCATTTGGATGTGTTTGGCCTTTTGGCCCTTGCATGAAAACAATTAGTGTCATACCAACCCCCTTACTAGGCATCCCATCTATATTGCTTTCCCCGTCTTTCCCAATCACGAGACCTTGACCGCTCCAATAGGATGCCTGTTGTAACTCGTACTGGTACCTCTACCCAGTAGCAAGAAGCCGGAGGTTCAGCCGGAGTAGAAGCTAGTCAGGACCAAACCCAAGGACAAGCTCCACCACCGCCACCACCTCCAAACATGGACATGGCTCAGCTTCTCCAAGCCTTCCGAGAGGAACGCCAAGCCAACACTCCAACCCTCCAGATGATTGCTCAAGCTGTCAATCGCCAACCGGCGGGAAACGGCAATGGACGTTCCACGTTGGTGGAGTTCAAGAAGCATGCACCACCCACCTTCATCGAGACTGTTGAACCCCTGGATGTAGACGACTGGGTCCGCACCATTGAGGATCTGCTGGAACTAGTCGGATGCACTGAGGACTGTGAGAAGGTGGCATATGCTGCTCACTGTCTCGAGGGAACTGCCAGAGCTTGGTGGGATGGATTCAAGGCCATGCATGCTGAGCGAAACATCACTTGGAATGACTTCAAGGCAGAATTCCGCAAGGCCCACATTCCTTCCGGAATCATGGCCATCAAGAAGCGTGAATTCCGAGCCCTGAAGCAAGGAAGTAGCACTGTCAAGGAGTACATGCAGAAGTTCAGTGTTCTCTCAAGGTATGCTCCTGAGGATGTCAGCACTGATGCCGCCAAAAGGGAGCGCTTCATGGAAGGCCTTAACCAGACTCTGCAGTACTCGCTTGTTGTGTGTGACTGCCCAACCTTTCCTGATCTAGTGAACAAGGCACTCATGCTTGAGGACAAGCGACGTGCTTTGGACGATACCCGTAAGCGCAAGATGATCAGCAAGGGTAGCTCCAGCAACCGGAGGCCTCGCCCGTGGCAGCCAGCCTCGGTCAAGCTAACCTATCAGCAGCCAAGAGCCCCTGTACCTCGCACCAACTATCAGCCTCAACAGTATGCCAACCCCAGGCCA
This sequence comes from Triticum urartu, assembly GCF_003073215.2. Lineage (NCBI taxonomy): Eukaryota > Viridiplantae > Streptophyta > Magnoliopsida > Poales > Poaceae > Triticum > Triticum urartu. Next base: position 174,386,053 of record NC_053024.1, on the reverse strand, counting down.
GCTTTCAACAACCCCAATAACAATGCCATCAAGAGCAGCAACCCCAATCAAGTCACTTGCTTCGGATGTGGTCAGGAAGGACACTACTCCAAGTATTGCCTCAACAAGAAGCCCGACGCCCCGCGCCCCAATGCTCAGAACCCAGGGCAAGGCCGTGGAATGCCACCAAGGAACCAAGCTCCGCGCAACCCGCCCAATAACGGCAAGGGTCATGTGAATCATGTCACTTCAGAAGAAGCCCAGGAAGACCCGGAGGTCGTGCTGGGTACGTTCCTTGTTAACTCAGCACCTGCAACTGTCTTGTTTGATTCTGGAGCCATGCATTCATTTGTCACCCATGAGTTTGCATTAAAGAGTTGCATGACCCCTACACCCCTGAATAACCCTATGGTGGTACAAACCCCCGGAGCAGAGATGAGAGCCAAGATAGGATGTAAAGGAGTCGGGATTGTCATTAATGGGGTAGACTTCCTAGCAGACCTTATCATCTTAAGATCGCAAGGCTTGGATGTGATCTTAGGAATGGATTGGCTCATCAAGCACCAAGGCTTGTTAGACTGTGCCAACCAGTCAGTCACTATGACCAATGACCAAGGAGTCGAAGTTAAATTTGCCTCCAACCCCTCCTCTGCTCAAGCCAACCAAGTCAACTGTCTGACTGAAGTCGGATTGGAGCAAGTGCCGGTGGTATGCGAATACCCCAATGTCTTTCCTGATGAGCTACCGGGAATGCCTCCAGACCGAGATATTGAGTTCATCATTGAAATCATGCCCGGAGCAGGACCCATCTATAAGAAGCCCTATAGAATGGGATCGGAAGAGTTAGCAGAGTTGAAGAAGCAACTGGAAGAGCAGTTGAGGAAGGGATTTATCCGCCCTAGTGCCTCCCCTTGGGGATCACCTGTTCTGTTTGTGGCAAAGAAGGACGGTACCATCCGCTTGTGCATTGACTACCGCTCCCTCAATGAAGTTACAATCAAGAACCAGTATCCACTTCCCAAGATTGAAGATCTGTTTGATCAACTCAATGGGGCCAAGGTGTTCTCCAAGATCGACCTCAGATCTGGGTACTACCAGCTGAAAATCAGACCCCAAGATATTCCGAAGACGACATTTGTAACCAGATATGGCCTGTATGAGTGCACGGTCATGTCCTTTGGATTGACCAATGCCCCAGCTTACTTCATGTATCTCATGAATAAGGTCTTCATGGAATATTTGGACAAGTTTGTCGTAGTCTTCATTGATGACATTCTTGTCTTCTCGAAGACGGAAGAAGAGCACGAGCAACACTTGAGGATGGTCCTAGACAAGCTTCGAGAGCACCAACTGTATGCCAAGTTCAGCAAGTGCGAATTTTGGCTGCATGAGGTTGGATTCTTGGGTCATGTTTTGACCGAAGAAGGATTGTCGGCCGATCCCACTAAGATTGAAGCCGTGACTGAATGGCAATCCCCAAGCAATGTGAAGGAAGTCAGAAGCTTCCTCGGACTCGCGGGATATTACCGCAAGTTTGTTGAAGGATTCTCAAGCATTGCACGACCCATGACTCAGCTCTTGAAGAAGGACAAGAAGTTTGAATGGACGCCGAAGTGCGAAGAAAGCTTCCAGGAGCTGAAGAAGAGATTGACCACCGCCCCAGTTTTGGCCACACCAGATATACACAAGGAATTTGTGATATATTGTGATGCGTCGAGAACCGGACTGGGAGGTGTTCTGATGCAAGAGGGCAGAGTCGTGGCTTACCTTTCGAGGCAACTACGGCCTCATGAAGAAAACTATGCTACTCATGACCTCGAGTTGGCAGCCGTAGTTCATGCCCTGAAGACATGGTGACATTACCTCCTAGGGAAGCGGTGTGAGATATACACGGATCACAAAAGTCTAAAGTATATTTTCACTCAGAAGGAATTGAACATGAGGCAAAGAAGATGGCTAGAGTTGGTCAAGGATTACGACCTTAGTGTTCAATGCCACCCTGGAAAGGCTAATGTGGTAGCAGATGCATTAAGCAGAAAGGCTTGTTCCTTGAATGCTATGGTTAAGGACAGGCTACCCGCCTTGTATGAAGAACTTGAAAGCTTCGGGTTGGAACTGGTTGCACCAGGATTCTTGGCCAACCTCGAAGTTAGGCCTACCTTGATAGATGATGTTAAGGAAGCTCAGAAGGGACACGAAAGTATTGAAGGCATCAAGAGGAAGATCAAGGCAGGCAAGGCCCCAGGATTCTCAGAGGATGAGCAAGGAATTGTGTGGTTTGGGAATCGCATTTGCGTACCCAACAAGATTGAGCTCAAGAATTTTATCTTGCAAGAAGCTCATGACACCCCGTATTCCATCCACCCCGGAGGAACCAAGATGTATCAAGACCTAAAGGAAAGATTCTGGTGGCATGGCATGAAGAGAGAGATAGCCACTTTCGTCGCTAAGTGTGACATATGCCAAAGGGTCAAAGCTGAACATCAGCGACCCACTGGATTGTTACAACCTCTCAAGGTGCCTGAATGGAAATGGGATAAAGTCGGAATGGACTTCATCACTGGATTACCCAGGTCAAATAAGGGACATGACTCCATCTGGGTCATAGTCGACCATTTGACCAAAGTAGCCCATTTCATTCCTGTCAAAACGACTTACAAGGGAAACCAGCTAGCCAGCCTCTACATCAAGAGAATCGTAAGCCTTCATGGTGTTCCCAAGGAGATTGTGTCAGACCGAGGAACCCAGTTTACCTCAAGATTCTGGAAGAAGTTCCAAGAGGCCATGGGGACCAAGTTGTCCTTCAGCACTGCTTTCCACCCACAAACCGGAGGTCAGACAGAACGAGTAAATCAGATACTCGAAGACATGCTCCGAGCCTGTGTCTTAGCATATGGAGCTAGGTGGGAAGATTGCCTCCCTTTCGCCGAGTTCTCCTACAACAACAGTTATCAGTCAAGCCTCCAGATGGAACCATTTGAGGTGTTGTACGGACGCAAGTGTCGCACACCCCTCAATTGGTCAGAGACCGGAGAAGGACTAGTTTTTGGGCCCGATATCCTCCGTGAAGCAGAAGAGCAAGTCCAGCTTGTCAGAGAGCATTTGAAGACTGCCAAGTCAAGGCAGAAGAGCTACGCTGACTCACGTCGGAGAGACATGACCTTCCGAGTTGGAGACCATGTCTATCTCCGGGTCACACCTCTCAAGGGAACCCAGCGCTTCCATGTCAAAGGTAAACTCGCACCAAGATACATCGGCCCCTTCGAGATCACTGAACGGCGAGGAGAAGTGGCTTACCAGTTGGAACTGCCACCTGAACTATCCGATGTGCACAACGTATTCCACGTGTCACAACTCCGGAAGTGTCTCCAAGTTCTAGACAAACCTGATCTTTACAAGGACGTCGATCAGCAAGCCATTGACCTTCAGCCTGATTTGACCTACCGCGAGAGACCCATCTGCATTTTGGACGAGGCTGAACGACGCACTCGAAGCCGCACCATCAAGTACTTCAAGGTCCAGTGGAGCAACCACACTGAAGCAGAAGCAACCTGGGAACGTGAAGACTACCTTAGATCCGAGTTTCCGTATCTCTTTAAAGCCTAGTTTAGGAATCTCGGGGACGAGATTCTTGTAAGGGGGGTAGGTCTGTCACACCCTGCATTTTGTAACATGTCATTTGCTGCCGGGGTGCTGATCCACGGGCACCTATGGGACCGGCAGACCGGGTCCCTTTCGGTTCGGCGGGGGCGGAGGTCGTGCAAAGAGCAGATCAAGGCGAAGCACGCAAGCGATTTACCCAGGTTCGGGCCGCACGGATGCGTAAAACCCTACTCCTGCTTTGTGGTTTGTATTGATTTCTAGCTCGGGAGCGCGGAGTGCTACAGTACACACCAGCGGCTAGCAAGACCGAGCGTGAGTGTTCGAACTGGCTCTCCCCCCTGCGTTGCACACGGGCCTCCTTTTATATGCTCAAGGGGTTACCGACAGGTGGCAACGGAGGTAAAGGGCAAAAATGGAAAGGTGCTGTGGTAGGTACAGCTACCTGTTACAGTGTATCATACCTAACCCTGGCGGCAGGGGACAAGGGCATTAATTGCCCGTCTGTGTCGCCTAAACAGTACCGAAAGGGACCGCTAGGGACGCCACCGTTTGCCACGATGGTTATCTTGTCAGCGCCTGCTTGCCACCGTGCACCCCTAGCTGCACGGCCTCCTGCCACATGTGCTTGGGAGAGTCCTAGAGCGACACGTTGGCAGGTGTGCTGGAGCGCGGGCAAGAAGTGGGGGTTTCCCGCGGCAAGCTCCTTGCCGCGGTCGTCGTCTTGTCGTGTTCGGGAGCTTGTCGCTCACCGGGCCTTGCCGGGACGCATGGCGCGTCGCGGCAAGTTTTCTTGGTATGCCTTGGTTGGCCTTCCCGGCAAGCTCCTCTTGCCAGGGCCTTGGTTTGAGTACTTTGTTCTTGAATGGTCTTCAAAGTAGCCGCGGAGGGTCTTGGCGGTCACCCGGCAAGCCTTGCCGCGGGATGCTGCGACTGCCCGTGCACAAGTTCAGGATACTAGGGTACCCCTACTCTAGTACACCGACAGGAGCCCCCGGGCCTGGGCCAGACACGGTGCCGAGCGCTGTTGGGCTAGGCCCAAAACAGTGCACGGGCACGCGCGGCCTAGGTCACGCCGCATATCTCTTCGCTTCCACCGCGCACGCCCAGAACGGCGCGCGTCAAACGCGGCGTCGTGGGTGACGTGGACGGCGTGCGCGGGGCTAAGCCCCGCGAGCATGCGTCAGGCCATGATGAAGGGGACAGTTCACGCCCTCCTACCTAAACGGAGGTAGGCGTGGGGGCGTGGTGCATTTACTGGACGGGGCCGGTGCGCGGTTTTCGAGGCGTCCACTCCCCGCGATCATGGGGTGGGGCGAGGCCGCCTCATCCGTCGCCTCGGTTCTGCATCCCCGCCATGCGGCTCCCATGCGCTTGGGGTCGCGGACGGTGGAAGTGGGAAACTGGGCTGTCGCGAGCAGAGGCAGCGGGTCGGCCCCGACTCCCTGCTCTTCCCGTGCCTTGATTCGCTGAGCGGGGCGGCTGAGCCCCCACCTCGCTCCTTTATAAAGAGCGGGAGGGGGGCACAGAAGCCCGCACTCTCTCATCTCCTCCTTTCTTCAGCTTCTGCTCCCCTTTCTCTCATTCGCCATGGAGAAAGGGAACCCTGGCCCTTCATCGGTGGCGGCGAGGGTCGCCGCCAGACAGCGCACCCCTCCCTCTCCCGCGCCCGTGGTGGCAGAGCCAGCCATAAGGGGAAGAGGGAGGGGGCGAGGTCGTGGACGAGGTCAAGGACGAGGTCGAGGCGCTCGGGGAAGAGGCGGACGGGGCGGCGCGCCAGATTCGCCTCCGCCGGCGGTTCCTCTCCCCACGGCGGTCCATATAGGGGACGACCCTTGCGAGTTCTTCGTCAGGCTGCGCCGGGCGCCTCGTCGTCGCCTCCGGCTTCCAGCTCCGTTTGCGAGCGCGATGGAGTTGGACCCGCCCGAGACACTGAGACTGCACATGAGGGGCTGTGGGATCAGCGGCACGCGAGTCCGCGTTGTATTCCCGGCCCCTAATGTGATGTATCTCGATCGAGGGTGGAAGACGTTCGCCCGTATCCACAGCCTGATGGAGGGGTTTACCCTCCATTTTAAGTTGATGGAGGGCGATCTCCTCTCCGTCAAGGTCTTCGGGTGCTTCGGCACTCGGGCGAAGTGCTGCGTGGACAGCTCCTCCGATAGTGAAGGCTCCCCCTCGAGTGAGAGTAACGAGGAGGAGAGCGACAGCGACGATGAGGGTAACGGGCGGCGGGATGGCGGGTCCGACTAGGTGTCGGGCGCCGCTTCGTGCGGCACCGGTGACCCCATCATCCGTGTCGCCGGCTCCTTGAACTCCCCGGGGTCGTATCCTTGGGCGGCTGGCGTAGGGAGGCTGCGGAAGGGGAAGAGGGCTGGCGACAAGGCCGTCAAGTCAGAGTACGAGGGCGTGGTGCCCTCGACAGCGTGTTGACATCCTGCCGCCCCGTCTTCGAGCCCCGCTTCCGGCGCCGCCATCACCGTCCAGCCTTCGGACGGCCCCCGGGATGTTCTCTTGGTGTCTTCTGGCACCCGTAGCTCGCCTAGGCGCCCCTTTTGCCCTTTTCGCCTCCTTGACCTACCTCCTGAAGAGAGGGACAGGAAAGGGATTACGGGCATCTTATCTTTTTAATTTGTAAGCCTTCGGGCCTTAGCTGCATCTAAAACTTGTAATCCTCTCTTTCATGTTTTTCATCCTCTATGGACTGTACCTGAGTGGGATGTTTTTTAATGAAAAGGGGATGCTTGCCGGGTTATTTGTCCCGCGGGTTAAACCCACGCCAAGGAGCAAATCCTTGGTATCCCTCGGACAGACATTTCATCTCCCGGCAACCGGCCCTGCCGCCTTCCCACGTCGCTCGACCTTTCTCACGCCTTTGACGGAGGCGGGAATGAGGTGGGTGCGGCCTCCTCGTTTCATCCCTTTGCTACCGCGACTACGACCAAACTTGGCCCCGGGAACGAGCCCCAGGGCCTAGAGTTGAGGGAGCACGGCAGTTTTCGGGAAGAAACGCGGTTTCGCATTCCCCAGTCCATAAGAGGATGCATGATGAGGGACGAAAGAATTATCTGATATCGCAGCCCCCGGCAACTCTGGCTTGCCGTGGATGAATCTTGGTACTCGCAGCCCCCAGCAACACTGACTTGCCGGGGCCCAGGTGCCGGCGCGCCCTTCTTCTCCTTTTCGTCCTCAAGCGGTCTGGCCAGGACATGCGATCCCTGCGAACGAAAGAAAAAGCAAAGGGACGGACACTCGACCTCTAAGCTAGGGGTTAGCCGCTGTTAGGCACTATCAACCCTAACCAAGGACGAGACTCGACCTAGCATGCATGCTATAACCCCGGGGTGCCAGCGCTTCATTTACTTGTGCTCAGGTCTGCACCTGGCTTTGTACAAAGGATTACATGCAACAGCGGCAAGACTTGTACAAAAGGGTGGTTGCCGGACAGGGTCCGACAACCGTGGCTTACGGGTAAAACTTACGAAGATGCTCGATGTTCCAGGAGTTGCTCACTGGTACGCCATCTTCGGTCTCAAGGCGGACAGCGCCAGGCCTTGTGACTCGCTTCACCCGGTAAGGGCCTTCCCACTTCGGCGTCAACTTGTTGGAATTCTTGGCGGACTGAACGCGCCGAAGAACAAGTTCGCCTTCCTCGAGACTCCTGGCATTGACTCTGCGGCTATGGTAGCGGCGCAGAGCTTGCTGGTAGCGAGCAGCTCGCACAGCAGCCTGGAGACGGTCTTCCTCAAGGAGCAGCGCGTCATCTTGCCGCAGCTGCTCTTGCTCGAGCTCATCATAAGCGAGCACTCGAGGTGACCCGTATACGAGTTCCATGGGGGTAACTGCCTCTGCTCCATAGACTAGAGCGAAAGGTGTCTGTCCAGTGGCTCGATTTGGCTTCGTCCTGATCGACCAAAGAACCACCGGCAGCTCCTCGATCCAGTTTCTTCCGCACTTGTGCAGCCTGTCGAAAGTTCTGGTCTTGAGCCCGCGCAACACTTCAGCATTTGCCCTCTCCGCTTGACCGTTGCTTCTCGTGTGAGCAACAGAAGCGAAGCAGATCTTGGCGCCAAGATCTTGGACGTATTGCATGAAGGTGCGGCTCGTGAATTGTGTACCGTTGTCGGTGATTATTCTGTTAGGGATCCCGAAGCGGCAAACAATCGACCTGAAGAACTTGACGGCTGACTGTGCGGTCACCTTCCTCACTGGTTCCACTTCCGGCCACTTTGTGAACTTGTCGATTGCAACGTACAAGTACTCAAAGCCCCCGACAGCTCGGGGAAAGGGGCCGAGGATGTCGAGCCCCCAGACCGAAAATGGCCAGGATAAAGGGATCGTGTGGAGAGCTTGAGCTGGCTGGTGTATCTGCTTGGAATGGAACTGGCACGCTTCACACTTGGTTACTTGTGCAGTTGCATCCTGGAGGGCTGTTGGCCAGAAGAAACCTTGCCGGAATGCTTTGCCGACAAGTGCTCTTGCGCCAATGTGGTGACCACATATGCCTCCGTGTATCTCGGCCAACAGCTTTTGTCCGTCTTCCCGGTGAATACACTTCAATTTCACACCGTTGAGTCTTCTTCTGTACAGTGTCTTGTCGACAAACTGGTACATACTTGACTGCCGGGCTACTCTTTCCGCTTCTTCTTGCTCTTCGGGAAGTTCTCCTGTCTGAAGGAAACGGACAATCTGCTGTGCCCATGTTGGAGCTTGTGGCTCGACAACAAGGACTAAAGGCAACTCTGCTGCTGCGGGAACATCCGCTTCTACGGCAAGAACCTGCGGCTCCGCCGGAGCTTGACGTTCCCCGACAAGCTTGCCGGGGCAAAACTTGTTGGGAGCTTCTGCTTCAACGGAACAAACCCTAGGGCTTGCCGGAGCATCTTGCTCCTCAGCGCTTTTGGTGTTGGTCTCAGCTGCTGCGGGAACATCCGCTTCTACGGCGAGAAGCTGTGTCTCTGCCGGAGCTTGACGTTCCCCGACAAGCTTGCCGGGAGCTTCTGCTTCAACGGAACAAACCCTAGGGCTTGCCGGAGCAGACTGCTCCTCAGCGCCTTCGATGTTGATCTTAGGGACCTTCTTGGCGGCGGCTTCAGGAAGCTCTGCCGGCAAATAGTCACCAGAAATCAACTTCCTTTTCTTGCTCTATCTAGTTGATGGTGTTACGGACGGTTGAGTCAGCTTGAGCACAAAGATTCCTGGTTCCACAGGTAGCTTAAGTGCGGCGCATTTTGACAGGCCATCAGCAATGGCGCTGTGAGCTCTTGGAACATGCTCCAGTTGTAGGCCGTCAAAGTGCTCTTCTAGCTTTCTCACTTCGTCAACGTAAGCTTCCATCAATGGACTCTGATAATTCTTGTTTACTTGGCGGACGACAAGCTGTGAGTCACCCCTGACAATGAGCTTCTTGATCCCAAGGTCTGCCGCGATCCTGAGACCGGCAAGCAATCCCTCATACTCTGCAGTATTGTTTGTTGCTTGCTCCTTGGGAAAGTGCATCTGGACTACGTACTTGAGGTGCTCTCCGGTGGGTGCGATAAGCAGCACACCAGCGCCGGCGCCTTGCAGCGAAAAGGCACCATCAAAGTACATCAGCCACTCTTTGCTTGCTTCCTTGTCGGGGATGCTTGTTTCTGGAATTTCTTCATCTGGTGTTGGCGTCCATTCCGCTATGAATTCTGCCAATGCTCTGCTCTGGATAGTTGAAGTGCTTTCAAACTTGAGGCCAAAGCTTGATAGTTCCAGTGCCCACTCAACAATCCTGCCCGTCGCTTCTGGATTCTGCAGTATCCTCTTCAGCGGAAAGCGAGTGACAACTGTGATCTCATGTGCTTGGAAGTAATGGCGCAGCTTTCTCGAGGCCATGAGAAGGCCGAAAAGCAATTTCTGCACACCAGAGTACCTTGACCTAGCCCCCTGCAGGAGGGAACTGACAAAGTAAACTGGGCGCTGCACCATTTTCTTCTGTGTCTCCTCGTGCGTCTGCGCAGATCCATCTTTGTCGGGATCAGAGCTTGCCGGGGAAGCCCCCTGCTTGTCGCTGGATGCGCTTGCCGCGGTTGCTGGCTCATCATCTGCCTCCCTCTCTGCTACTAACGCAGCACTGACCACTTGATTGGTTGCCGCTATGTACAGCAGCAACTTCTCTTGTGGCTTAGGTGCGACAAGTATTGGAGGGGAGGACAGGTATCTCTTCAGGTCTTGCAGCGCAGCCTCCGCTTCCAGAGTCCATTTCATTGGACCTGCCTTTTTCAATAATTTGAAAAACGGCAGGGCGCGCTCAGCAGACCGAGAGATAAACCTGCTGAGAGCAGCCACGCAACCGGCAAGTTTTTGTACATCCTTGACGCGCTTTGGTGCTTCAATCTGCTCAATGGCCTTGATCTTGTCGGGATTGGCTTCAATTCCCTGCTGAGACACGAAGAACCCGAGAAGCTTGCCGGAGGGAACTCCAAACACACACTTCTCTGGGTTGAGCTTGAGGCTGATCTCGCGCAGATTTGCAAAGGTCTCATCTAAATCTTCATCGTTGTCGCGGCCGCGGGGAGGCCTGTCTCCTTGCCGCAGCGCCCTTCCCGTCCGGCGCGCTTCTTGCCGGATCTCCAGCACCCCCTTGGGCCCTCTCCTTGTCGCGCCGCTCGTACTCAGCTTTTTGCTGCTGGACAAGCTTCTCGACTTTCTTGCAGCTCTGGAGGTCATGGCCCTTGGTGCGGTGAATCTTGCAATATTGGTTGTCGGAGCCGCCCTGCTTGTCGGCGGCCGCCACAGCCTGGCAGTTGGTGCATGCGGCAACCTCCTTGCCGGAGCTACTGACCTTGGCTCGCTTGGCGCCGCTGTCGCTGCCGGACTGCTCAACGACCAGCACCTCTTTGTTCTGCTTCTTCCTGTTGTTGCGCCGCCGGTTTTTCTTTGCCGGGGCGGCATCCTCGCTGTCAGATCCCCCTGCTCCAGTGCTTTCTCCGGGGAATTTCCTCCCTTCCTCAGCGCGTGCACACTTGTCGGCCAGGGCATATAGCTCGCTGACGTCCCGAATCTTGCACATCGCCATCTCCTCCCGCATCCTGCGGTTACGCATGTTCTGATGGAACGCGCTGATTACCGCGGCAGGGTGGATATTTGGGATGTTGTGCTGTACACGGCTGAACCTCTGGATATACTTGCGCAGGGGCTCTCCTTCCTTCTGGACGAGTAGATGAAGATCACTCTCTTGGCCATGAGGTCTGTGGCCGCCTGTGAAGGCGCCGACAAACTGATGGCATAGATCAGCCTAGGAGGATATGGAGTTGTCCGGCAAGTGCATGAGCCAGGACCTGACGTTGGGCTTGAGCACCAACGGGAAGTAGTTGGCAAGGATCTTATCGTCCCGCCCCCCAGTAGCCTACACCGCGATGGTGTAGATGCTGAGGAACTCCAACGGATGCGACTTGCCGTCGTACTTCTCTGGTACATCTGGTTTGAAATTCTTCGTACTGGGCCACTGGACTTGCCGCAGCTCACGAGTGAACGCAGGGCAACCTACCGCGTACGGCAGGTCGCCTGGTTCCCCTGGCGCATGCATGTCAACAGAGGGCCCAGCGCGCTGGTCTGATTGATGCCGCGCTTCTCTCCGGCGCTCGATGCGAGTACGAGCGTCTTCTTGTTGTCGTTCTTGAAGAACTTGGCGCTGATCGCGACGAGCTCGCGGATCTGACGACGCGGTGGAGTTGCTGTCGAGGTGGACCCGGCGAGTCGACGATCTTGGCCTTCGGGGTGGAGAGTGCACAGTAGTTGCACCCCCACCAGTCTTGTCGTCTCTGGCCCGTGCCTGGCTGGCTTGCCGCGGCTGAGACGTGCTCGGCTGCCGTGAAGTATCGCCGTTGGCGAAGCCGATGAGACTCTGGATAGTGGCTCTCCAGTCGTCGATCTTGTCCGCCGCTGGAGGGTAGTATAGGAGCAGCTGAGCTCGCGCCAAAGCTTCTGCTGCGGTGGCGGGTGGCGGTGGCGAACGGTGCGAGGAGCGGGATATGCTCGGACTTCTAACTACGTTAGAAGGAGCAGTATCTCGTCCAGGCGACCGTGTCTCGCTCGCGCTAGCAGGTTGACGTGCATGGTGGTCCTGAGCGCTCCGAGATCCACCAGCTCGATCTTGATCTAGCAAACGCATGGTACCGTGAGTACCATGACGCTGCCGGTCCCGCGCCTCCTGAGATGGGCGCGGTGCATGCACGGACGCCGAGGTCTTGGAGTGTGCCCGGTCATTGTGGGAGCCGGCTACGCCGCCGATGGGCAGCGCAGCCTTGTCCTGGGACCTGGCAGCACCGTGAGTTCCTTCGTCGACGCGTGTTCTTCCGCCGGTGCCTGCCCCACCAACCGTTTGCTCCGGCGGTGGCTGGCTCGGCGCGGACGGAGCAGCTGCCTCCGAAACTTTCTTCTTCGGCGGCATGTTGATGAAGATGATGAAGATCTAGCTCGCGAGAACGCCGGATCTGGTTCACACAACTTCGACGCCCCCTACCTGGCGCGCCAGAGATGTCGGGGTGCTGATCCACGGGCACCTATGGGACCGGCGGACCGGGTCCCTTTCGGTTCGGCGGGGGCGGAGGTCGTGCAAAGAGCAGATCGAGGCGAAGCACGCGAGCGATTTACCCAGGTTCGGGCCGCACGGATGCGTAAAACCCTACTCCTGCTTTGTGGTTTGTATTGATTTCTAGCTCGGGAGCGCGGAGTGCTACAGTACACACCAGCGGCTAGCAAGACCGAGCGTGAGTGTTTGAACTGGCTCTCCCCCCCTGCGTTGCACACGGGCCTCCTTTTATATGCTCAAGGGGTTACCGACAGGTGGCAACGGAGGTAAAGGGCAAAAATGGAAAGGTGCTGTGGTAGGTACAGCTACCTGTTACAGTGTATCATACCTAACCCTGGCGGCAGGGGACAAGGGCATTAATTGCCCGTCTGTGTCGCCTAAATAGTACCGAAAGGGACCGCTAGGGACGCCACCGTTTGCCACGATGGTTATCTTGTCAGCGCCTGCTTGCCACCGCGCACCCCTAGCTGCACGGCCTCCTGCCACGTGTGCTTGGGAGAGTCCTAGAGCGACACGTTGGCAGGTGTGCTGGAGCGCGGGCACGAAGTGGGGGTTTCCCGCGGCAAGCTCCTTGCCGCGGTCGTCATCTTGTCGTGTTCGGGAGCTTGTCGCTCACCGGGCCTTGCCGGGACGCGTGGCGCGTCGCGGCAAGTTTTCTTGGTATGCCTTGGTTGGCTTTCCTGCCAAGCTCCTCTTGCCGGGGCCTTGGTTTGAGTACTTTGTTCTTGAATGGTCTTCAAAGTAGCCGCGGAGGGTCTTGGCGGTCACCCGGCAAGCCTTGCCGCGGGATGCTGCGACTGCCCGTGCACAAGTTCGGGATACCAGGGTACCCCTACTCTAGTACACCGACATTTGCATTAATAAAGCATGAAAATTTGGACCAACAAAAACTTTTGCATTATTTGGCTTTTATTTTGGGGCTGGATTTCTCTATGTGGTTTTTCAAGTGCTCTTTAAAGTCAACTACTCCACCTTCTGTACTTCATCTCCTTGCCCCAAACTTCTGCCCAATGATCATGCCATGTGTATAGTGCAATATAGTATTTTCTTACAAAAATAATTTGGCCAAATAGTATTTTCAAAAATTAGTTTTCCAAAAACCCCTGGATTGAGGTTTGCACTGCAAGTACCTGATTTGGGTATGAAAAATATTTCAAAGAGTATATTTGAAACCTATTAGATATAGGATTCCCATAAACCACAAAAAGATAATTTTAAAAGTTATTTTCCTATTTTATTTAAAAGCTTTTTCTTAAGGCCGGACATGGTCTTTAATAGGGAAAAATTATTTTATTGTTTTAAAAATATTTGAGAAAAATCAGGGAAACTCAGTGGGCATATATTTCCCATATATAAGAGTTTCAACATATGGTGATGATCAAAATATTGGACAAAACCTCCCAAAACCATTTCTTCCCATTTCAAGGATTTGAAATATTTCTACAGGAAATATTTTCATAAAAATCCAAGGAAAATCCAGCAAGTCAAAAATGCATATTGTTATCACCATGCAAAGCCTCATGTCAATTAAGGTCATTTTGGTTCACCAAAAAGCCCCAAAACCCTCTCTGACCAGAATCAAATTTGAACAAGTTTGTACTACCAACTTTATCTCCTTTATCCCAACTTTTGTGGGCATGTTCATATGACCAAATGAGGCCACTACACCAAGTGGTGCATCAAGGAGAAGTGATTTGCTCAACTAGATCTACACAAGTTCATTTCTGCTAATTTTTAGGGTTTGCCAAAGCTTCATTAGCAAACTCTTCCAAATGAGCTCATCTTCCTTTTTCCCTGTCATTTTGTCATGACAAACACCCCTGCCAAGTGCCACAAGAAGTAAATTAGTGCAAGTACCCCAAAACCATATCAAACACCTTCTGCATGTTAACTAAAAACCCTGTTTGGGGCTCTTCCACTAACCTCCATGAGCTCCACTCTTTACCACAACCCCTCCTAGTCCCCTTTCACCTCCAGTAACAATGGAAAATCCACAGTTCAATTATTGGATGGGTAAAACCCCACTTTCTCTCTCTGGGAAGCCCATTTCTCCCTCTTCTTCTACCTCTCTCCTCTCATACTGGCCACCCAGGGCATCCAAGGCCATCTCCTACTTCTTTACTCCTCCCTAGAGCCACAGACACCTTTGGCCGTGCCCACACTGCATAGAAAATGGCCATGCCGGACATTTGGGTGCTCTGGAGCGCGCTACAGTGCGCTCCCGCACTGTAGCCGCCCTCTTCCAACCGCCTCCAGCCACCTCGGGCCTCCCCAGCACGCCCGACGATGCGCCTTGGCGTCCGCGGCACGCTAAACCCTGGTCCCCCTCTTCCTTCTCCCTCCTCTCGCCCCAGCTCGCACGCGCGACGACAGCCCGAGCGCACCAGTGAGCGTGCTCACACGCGTGGTGCCTCTGGCCCCCTGCTCCCTCTCTCTCTTCTTTCCCTCACTCTGGACCAAACCCACGAGCACCCCAGACACGCCCACGCGCGCCCCCGTGACCCACAGCAACGGCAAGGACCTCGCCGACGCACAGGTCTACGGTGAGCCGTGGCTCGCCTACTTAAAGGCCTCCCCGAGCCTCTCACTCACCACCACTCGCTCCTACCTACTCCAAATAGCCCCCCTGTGCCCTCCACTCTCCTCCAGGAGCACCCGAGCTCGAGCTCGAGCTCCGCCGCCTCGGGTCGTCGTCGATCTCGGGGTACGGGCTCTCTCCGCGCCTTCTCTCTCTCGATCTGGACCCGCCACACCTCCCTGACCATTCCCCCTCTGTTTCCCCTCTCTTTTGCAGCCGGAATCGACCGGGGCAAGCACCTCCCGAAGCTCTGCCGCCGGCTTCCTCGTCACCGGCGAACCCCTGCACCCCGACGTCCACCTCCACCTCCACCCGAACGGCGACTTCGCCCTGAGCACGCCAGTGCCCTCAGATCGCCTCGCCGTCGACCACATCGGCGCCGGTGAGCTCGCCGCCCTCTCTGACCCAAGGTTGACGACGACGGCCGTGGGGCCCGTCCGTCAGCCTCACGTCCTGACGTGTGGGTCCCAATGTCAGGTTTAAAACACACGCACGCGCGTACCGGTTCGTTGCGTCGGCTGGAGGCGTATTTCCCAAATACGCCTTCGACGCGGCAGCCATGCGCGGGCTGGATTCCCCCTGGGCCTGCTGCACTGTGGCTGAATAGGCCCAGTTGCACAGTGGCCTTTTTCCTTTTCTTTTTCTGTAACTTTTCCAAAAATTCTACTAGATTAGATATTCATCCAAATGAAATAATTCCAACTCCCATATTTTTCTAAAAATCCCACCTATTTAATGGTATAATTTTCACTCATGTCCAAACAAGTTTTATGTATTGTTCATATTCAAATTCAAATTTGAATATATTTAAACCCCTCTAAAAATCCATGTCTTCTATTCTACTACTCCAAAACCAAAACTAGGAATTTTCCCCTTCTTAGTTTTCAACCTAGTATTTAACAAAAATGAGTTGACATTTTTCTGAGCACTTTGGTTTTTCTGTTTTATTATTACCTTATTTTTCTCGTTATTATTTGCGACGATAGATTGCGTTGCCGACGAAGGAGTTGGACCAGAAGACTTTGAAGACCCAGAAGACTTTGCTGAGCCAGGCAAGCAGCCCTTTGACCATGTCTATGAAACCCTTTTTATGCATGTCTATGAAACCCTTTTTATGCATGTCATATAGCACTTTATTAGTGTTGCACTGGAATCATGATGAGATGGTAACCACTTTGATGGGTTGCCTCTATTACTTCCTCGTTGATACTTGCATTGTGCATGACCCTACCTCCTTATGAGGGTTATGCCGGTGGAAGTAGATAGGATGCTAAAGTAGTGCTACACAAAAAGGGACGGGAATATGCATGGTGATGGACACAAAGTATTTTCAAAAGACTTTTTGAAAACCCCCATCGGGTGCCACTTATGCCCGCGGGAGATGATGAGTTGGGTAACCACTTGATGACGAAGTGGTGTACCGAGGAGGCAAGTGTGTGTGTGTTGTTTTTCAAAACGGATTGGTTTAAGTTGCAACCGTTATTCCAACCTTACATGCGCAACCACTCTACCCTTGTATGGGAAAGGGCATTATTGATTACCTAGGCCGATACTAGCTTGGAGCCCGCATTACTAGTGACGGGAGAGTTGTTGGTGTGCTCTCTTGGGACGGGGTCGTGCCAGGTAGGGCGGCCATGACTGTTTTCCCAGGGCACCGGATACACCGTTGTGTCCCCTCTCGGATGTTACGATCTCGAGTGAGTCTCGTATGATGTACATCGTGAGGATATGGAACAACGAGTGGACTCCATGTTAGTGTCGTCTAGGGAAAGATAGTGATTGGGTGCTTACCCCGGTACTTGAGGTACTGTGGGTCGTGGATGACACGGAAGTTCCTCGGATCTTGTGGGTAAAGTGTGCAACCTCTTCAGAGTGTAAAACTATTCGAATAGTCGTGTCCACGGTCAAGGACAGTTGGGTAACCGCTCTTGGGCTACATCCACTTGTTTACAAACTAGTGTGTGTGGGAAGTACTTCTTGGGTCAAGTCAAAGGACTTGACATGAATGAGTTGGGTTGGAGCCCTCTCCCTTTATGTTGATATCTGTAACCAGCCCCTATGGTTACTTGAATCCATGCGATGCATGGTTTACCAGTTATTGAACATGTCATAACACGACAAAATCAGCTTTGTGCAAAAATTTACCTATGTCATGCATTGTTGTATCTTGAGCCAAAACATGGGTTGCTTGCGAGTACATTCAAAGTACTCATTGGCTTGCCACTGGTTATTTAATTGGCCAGGCATGGA